>NW_006290441.1:1997333-2003277 GCF_000327345.1 Myotis davidii
CAAACTTTGTAGCCTTGAGAGGAGCTCAGAGCTGGCCAGGGCAGGCGGGAGGGAAGCTTGGCTTCCTCCATTGCTAGGGGCAACTCAGCCTCCTGCTTGCTTCAGCTCCGTTGCCATGGCAGGCTGAAAGCAGGTATCTGGAGTTTATTTTCTGTAATTGAAACTTTGTTGCTTTGAGTGGAGCTCAGGCGGCAGGCGGGAAGCTTGGCTTTCTCAATCATTGGGGCAACCAAGCCTCCTGCTTGCTCCAGCTCCGTGGCTGCCGGCCACCATCTTGGTTGGGTTAATTTGCATATAGTTGCTCTGGCTCGTGGGCGTGGCTTAAGGTGTAGTGAAGATATGGTCAGTTTGCATGTTTGTCTTTTATTAGTGTAGATAATCACTATTCTAAAAATGCAAAGCAATATATTGCAGTTCTTTATTAAAAAGGTGATTCATAGACTGGGTAGCTCCGTTGGTTGGAGCATCATCCTGATGCTCCAGGGTTTTGGGTTTGATATTCAGTCAGGCACATACAGGAATCAGCCAATGAATGCATGAATGGGTAGAACAACAGTCTCTCTCTCTCTCTCTCTCTCTCTCTCTCTTTCTCTCTCTCTGTTTCTTCCTCTCTCTTTCTCTCTCTCTTCCTCCCTTATTATCTCTCTCTAAAAATCAATTTTTAAAAAGGTGATTTATAAAAAAGATTATGACTGCCAGTACTTGGAATAGGAATATACATTTCTGACATGATTTGAATGTATTATTATTTCAGGGAAAGGCATCTAATGTAATGTCATATTTATTTGCTTACTGAAGCTAGGAATTTCTGTAACAATGGTGAAGTCATTCACATCATAATTAAAGAATAATGTAAAACAAACAAAAGGGTATGGGTAGGTAAATTGTCCATACAAACCCCAGTGTGCAGATGAACTTTCCCATCTTCCTGTCAGGGACCAATGAAATTACTTGGGGTCTAGCAAAAGCAAATGAACATATAAACGTACCTGTCCTTTGGATGTGATTTCCTAGCTCATGATATACAAGGATCCCACAGAATATAGCAACCTCAGCTGAAGGTGGTAGACATTGTAAACCAGTGGGGGAAACAAACTACCATGCAGAGAATGAGCAGACATAAGAAGAGAATACACTGCTCAACGATGGGGGTACATTCTAGGAAAAGTGTTGTTAGGTGATGTCATCGTCCTCCAAGATTATGGAGTGTACTTACACAAACCTACATGGCATAGCCTATTACTCCTAGGCTACAAACCTGTACAGCATGTTATTGTACTGAATACTGTAGGCAATTGTAGCATAATGGTAAATATTTGTGTATCTAAACATATCTAAACAGAAAGGTATAGTAAAATATATTATATAAAAGATAAAAAATGGTACACCTGTATCGTGACACTTACCATGAATGGAGCTTGCAGGACTGGAAGTTGCTCTGTTGAGTCAGTGAGGGAATATGAAGGCCTAGGACATTACTGTACATTATTGTAGACTTATAAACAGTGTACACTTAGGCTGCACTAAATTATAGAACAGCATGAGATTAAATCAAGCACAAGAGAAAAGGATGCAATCAAGAGATGGAATAAACACAGCATGTATGAGACTGCTGCCGGCAGAACACAGCATACTGTTTTATGGCAAACTTTTTTTTAATAATTAAGAACAGTACACTCTAAAATAATAATAAAAGTATAGTATTGTAAACATATAAACTAATAACAGTTTATTGTCATTATCAACTAGTATGTACTGTATGTAATTATATGTGCTATACTTTTATATGACTAGCAGCACAGTATGTTTATTTACACTAGCATCACCACAAACGTGTGTTGCTCTATGACATTATGATGGCTACAGAGTCACTAGGTGACAGGAATTTTTCAACTCCATTATAATCTTCTGGGACAACTGTCATGTATGCAGTCCATTGTTGACCAAAATGCTGTTATGCAGCAGATGACTGTAAATACAACAAGAACTTGATAGAAATTAAAAGCCCTTAAAGAGGCTATAAAACAAATTTGTTTTAAAATGATAATAAATGAAAAGAAGGAATAGGGAAAACAGAGAACTTTTGCAACATGAAAAAGGAACAGAAAGTTTTAAAGAGACCAAACAATGCCTGGAAATGAAAAAAATACAGTAATAGAAATTAAAATGTCAGTGATTTTCATTCAACAAACTTTTGTTTTTTCTCTGTGCCATAACATTTCTGACTATAGTATTGTTAATAATTACCTTGAAGAGGGATTTGAGGATATCACCCAGAAAACAGCACAGATATATAAAGAAAAAATAAAATAAATGTTAAGAAAATGGAAGACAGAATGAAAGTTTCATTTTTCTGCAATTTAGAGTAACTTTTATGTTGTTCAAATTCAAATGTGAGATTTAAATAAAAATTAGAAATGATGTTTTCTCAAACGAATACAACTTTTTGTGCTTCATAGATTGTTTTTAATAGTGAAAAGAAAACACCTGTAACAAAGCACTTAAGTTAGATTTTTGCTCTTAATTTATTTGTATTTAAACTCCAACCACAGTTACTTACAGAGAGGAATTCTTAGTGAAGCTGAGTTATTGGCACACCACCAAAATTGTGCATTAAGTAAATGTGTGGTGTAAAGTGATCCATTTCTGGTATTTTATAATGTTGGAAAAGAAACAGTGTTTTTCTGATTTGAGTTATTGCATAGTTTCACTGAGCCCATAGTATATATTCTTGTTTACTACTTCACACTTATTTTTGATGCATATAGGAAATCTTCCCACCCCTTAGATTAACTAGTGATTATTTAATAATATTTCCTACCTGGAAAAGTTTTTCTTTCAATTTAGAATTTAAATTCTTGAAATAACCATTAAGTGTTTCTGTGAAATCATCTAAAATTATATTTTTATTAAAATTACAATGGTTAACACATTTAAAATATTAATTTTATGCTAGGATATAATTTTGGCATTCTTATGAAATGATGGAAAACAATATGTATAAGAATTAAGTGATTTTAATATACTTGTGTTTATATATACTTCTGTAATTTGCATTTATGCATGATTAGCTGCTATTTTTACTGTATTAAGCAGAATTCATAAAAGTATTTATTAAAGTTACACCCACTTATAACTGTCATAACTAATTAATATGTGTGCACATCCCTTTCCTTATAAAATTAAACTTTTCAACAGGGTCACTCATTTTCCTGGTTTGATTTTTAAAAAAATATTTTAAAAGGAGCTGTTAAGTATTCAAAGGATCTCTGGTGGAGGGAAAAGGAAATGTGTCAGAGGAACCATTCTTTTGTTTTGTTTATAGTTATTTGAGATATTAATATGTTGGAAGTTCTTTTTTGCGATATTAAATTTCTTAATTATTGAACTTGTATCATTGGTATTATAAAATGATGTCTAACTTTGGGATCACATAATATGACTTAGGTGTATTACTAATTTTATTAAATTTTGTTGTGATTCATTTATTTCTGTGTAGAAATTTGACTTAAGCTATTGAAGTCATGTTATATTAGTTAAAACTGTATTTATATTTTTCTCTTTAATTCCATATAATGTAAAAGCAAAAATTGTTTAAAACAAACACTGAGAAAATTGGTGAAGTATAAATGTTAAATTGATTCTGAAATTACCAGTTATTTTAATGTTGATCGATAATGTAGCAACTGTATATGTAATTTGATTTATTTAGTAACAGTTCAATAAATGACTGCTTTAGGGTAGTGGAAGACTCATTTGTAGTTTTTCCTTTTTGCTATTGCCATCTGAGTGCATTTTTAAGTGGCCTCAAATAAAGGCAGTGAAGAAATGTTTTATTTTTCCTCAAACATATAAAATACATCTGGAAGAATAAATTCACATCTGGTTCATGGATTTCCTCCATGGAGATGATCCAAATTCAGTGTCAAGATTAGAGTTTGTACTCATGGGTTTGCAAAATCTTGTGTGGAATTTGAAATATTTTGTTTGCAAATAGTTGGGGAAACAATTGGTTCAGATGTTTGTGTTAAGTTCTAATTTTAGATATATTTCTCCCTCATTAAAAATAAAAGATGTTTTGTGCTTCATAATATAATCAAGTTACTTGTAAACACTGCTTACATCTAACGATGTTTTGTGTAATCGTTCTCAAACATTGTTTATGAAAGTTTTATGAGAGATCAATTAAATTGTTAAACTCATAAGGTCACGATCATTGGTGATCCTAACCATTCGTAGAAATATATTCTCGTACATAGTATTATGTACTCTCAGTTATACTGTCATGACTTATTGACTTCATTTAGAAGCACACAACAATTATTTTTTTAAGTGCTGTATTCTAAATGTCTGACCAAATGGGATATAGAAATTTGGATTCTCAGAATATAATGGTGTATGTACTGAGTTCCTCCCTCAGTCTCACAATGACTAACAAATGTATTTGTGTCTGAATGGAGTCCCTAGAGTAGCATAAAGTTGAAGCATTTAAGAGCTCAATCCAAGAATCATGTGAGCTAAAAATATTATTGTCAAACTTTTATGGATTATTTGCTTTATGCATTAATACTGCCAAACCAAGCTGCTAGTCATATGAATTAAACTTGGTGCATTAGAACAAATGGGGTTGCTCATTAACGAGGGTATTTGATATTTTTCAAGGATTATTTTTTGGTCTTTAGACATGTGATATAGTATCCATATATAATATACTAAAGTTTATTGTAGATAAATGTATAGCTATTTGCTTTTCTATGTTTTTTAACTTCGAACTTTCTGTGGAAAAGAAAAATGCGTTTTGCATATGTGTCTAATTTAGTGGTTTCTAAACAATATGGTAAGAATTTTTGTGTTTCAGCAGATTTTCCAGTGCATCACCAAATTGTAGGTATTGTATTGAGTTTTGGAAGGGACCAGTCCTTGAGGGTCCCTACTTCCTCCCACTTTTATTCCTTCTTTTAACTTTTCATCCCACTTTAGTCATTGCTATATAAACTTTTATTCTGGACAAATGAGAATTAAGATGGAAACATTAATTTTTTTTATCATACTTATACTAGTGTTACTGTTAGAAAATCTGGTTTGTTGTATTGGCACATACAGCCCCCTTAAAATTATCTATTACCATGTGCTTTCGCAACCTTCTTTGATGTTCTGTGTTCCCTACTTTTTGTTCAATTCGCCTATGAATACTACCATATGATTAACCTCTACAGGGTACTCTGAATGAATGGTTCATTGATTCTTGATTTTTTTCACGTGTTAATAATTTGATACATTGACTCTTCTATATATGTATATATTTTAACTTTTTAAAAAGCAGCTTCATTACAGTATAACATTTACAATAAGCTGCAAATATTTAACTTTCAAAAGTATCTTTGAGTGTCTTTGTAGCAGGCATTGTTCTGGGTACTAATTTTAAACTTTTTAAGTTTTACCTTTCTTTCAAGTAGTGGAACTCCCTCCTTAGCCTCTCTCATTCATTAAATTTATAGCTCAGTTCTTTCTCAATTTCATATTCTTTCATAACCTTTTCCCCTCTATGTTACTTTGAATTTATCATCACTTACTTTGGCCAATAGCATTTGATGGTTGTATTTTGAGACTCAGACGTGTGAAATGATGTTGTTCTAATTGCAAAGAGCATACTTTAATAACTTTTAACATACCCATGAAGCCTCTACCACAATCAAGATAATGGAAATATCCATAACCTCACAGAAATTTTTTATGCTCCTTTGTAATCCTTTGTTCTCATCTCTCCCCACTCCAGACAATCACTATACATTTGTAGTGGGTCAAATGGTAGCCTTCCCAAAGATAAATCCTCTTGGAACCTGTGAATTTGACCTTATTTGGAAGATGATTAGGATTTGGAGATGAGCTCATTCTGGATTAGGGTGGGTCCTCAATCCATTGACAAGAGTCCTTATAAGGGAAA
>NW_006290441.1:2003932-2012047 GCF_000327345.1 Myotis davidii
ATGGAGGTAGAAATTGGAGTGATGGATCTATAAGCCAAAGCTTGTGAGGTATTACTGGCAGCCACCAGAAGCTAGGCAAGAGACATAAGAGTAGATTCTTCTTCAGAGCCCACAGAAGTATCCAGCTCTACCAACACCTTGTTTTGGACTTCTGACCTTCAGAACTGTGATAATAAATTTGTTGTTTTAAGCTACCACATTTGTGATAATATGTCATAGCAGCTCAATGAAATGAATACAAGATTAGTTTTTATTTTCTTGAATTTTATGTAAATGGAGTATGCTTTTTTATCTGGATTCTTTCATTCAGCATATTTATTTTGAGATCCATCTTTGTTATTGCAAGTATTAATAATTTACCTTTTATTGCAGAGTAGTATTCCATTGCATGTACGTTACACAATTTTTTTTATTCATTCACTTGTTGATGAACAGTAGTTCTTTCCAATTTTGGACTATCTATGTATATAAAAGGCTAATATGCAAAGTGTGTCCTTGGGAGTTCTACTGCTTGCTGTGATGTGCGCTGGCCACCAGGGGGCGGCGTGGAACATGGTGGGTGACCAGTGGTGGCAGCGGGGCACTGAGGGAGTGAGGGAAGGAGGAGGTGGGGAACCTGATTGGCTCTGATCGCTGGCCAGGCCTAGGGACCCTACTCGTGCATGAATTTTGTGCACCAGGCCTCTAGTTATAAATAAAGTTGCAATGAACATTTGTATCAAGTTGTGTGGACTTATATTTTCATTCTCTTGGAGAAATTCTTAGAAGTTGAATTTATGTATATTAACTATGGATATGTATTTAACATTTTGGAGAAACTGACAAAGTATTCTTTGAAAACATTGTACCACTTTACATTCTTTCAGTTGGTATATCAGAGTCCCAGTGATGCCACACCCTGGCCAACTCTTGGTGTAGGGTCTATCTTTTGAATTTTAACCATTGGATTGGTGGGTAGTGGCATATCATTGTGGTATTAATTTTCATTTCCCTAATGACATAATATTGAGCAATTTTTCATGTGCCATTTTGCCATCTGTGTATCTGTTTTGATAAAGTATGTGTTCAGATATTAGCTCACTTTTAAAAATTGTGTTTTTTGTTTTCTTATTGAGTATAGAAATTTAAAAAAATCTATCTGGATACAAGTCCTTCATTATGTATATCATTTGTAAATATTTTTTTCTCAATCTGTGTCTTGTGTTTTTATTCCTTTATAAGTATCTTTCAAAAGCAGAAAATTTTAATTTTAATAAAGTTCAGTTTTATAAATTTTTAAATTAACTGTGCTTTTTTGTGTGGTGGATCTCAGACATCATTATCTAATCAATGTAACAAAAGGGTTTTCTCCTTTTTTTATTTCACTAAGCTTACTGAGATTTAATATACATATAATAAACTACATGTTTGAAAAGTTTGGCATACATACATATGTGTGTATATGTGTGTGTGTGTGTGTGTGTGTGTGTGTGTGTGTATAAAATGAAAACAGCACAGTGGAATAATGACTGTATTTATAACCCCTAAGAATTTCCTATTGCCCCTTTGTAGTTCTTTCCTCCACCCTTCTTCAGCCACCTCTCTCCATCCCTCTGCCACTTATCTGCTTTCTGTCACTATAGATTTAGATTGCAGTTTCTAGAGTTTTATATAGATTGGAATCATATATATATTTTGTTTTGCCTGGCTTATTTCAGTCAACACAATTATTTTGAGATTCATCATTTTATATCGTGTATTAGTAGTCTGCTTTTTTCCTCCTGAGTAATATTACATTTTATAGAAATACTGTAATTTGTTTATCCATTTAACTGTTGCTATATCTTTGGTTTGTTTTTAGTTTTTGGCTATTGCAAATAAAACTGCCATCAACATTTAAAATTCTTTGGACAAATGCTATCTTTTTCTCTTGGGTAAAATGTCAGCAGTGGAATAGCTGGATCAAATGGTAGGTGTATATTTAACGTTCAAAAAAATGTCTAAACCATTTTCCAAAGTGGTTATATCATTTTATATTTTCACCATCAGTGTATGTGAACTCTTAACTCTTTCACATCCTCACCAACATTAATATTGTTGGTTTTTATTTTTATTTTAGCCATCATAATAGATATGTAGTAGTATCTCCTGTTTTTAACATGCACTTCTTTAGTGACAATGATATTGAGCATGTTTGCATGTTAATTGCCATCTGGATATCATCTTTGGTGAAGTGTCTATTCAAATGGTTTGCAGTTTTCTCATTGGGTTGTTTTCCTCTCTTTAAGTTTTGAGATGTCTTTATATATTATGGATACAAGTTCTTTATCATATATATATTCTTTGAAAATTTTCAAGGTTGTGGCTTGTGTTTTTCCCCATTTTCATAATAATAGTTTTTTTTTTTTAATGAAGAGTAGAAGTTTTAAAGTTTAAAAGTATGCATTTCAGCCCTAACTGGTTTGGCTCAATGGATAGAGCGTTGGCCTGTGCACTCAAGGGTCCCAGGTTCAATTCCGGTCAAGGGCATGTACCTTGGTTGCGGGTACATCCCCAGTAGGGAGTGTGTAGGAGGCAGCTGATCGATGTTTCTCATCGATGTTTCTAACTCTCTATCCCTCTCCCTTCCTTTCTGTAAAAAATTAATAAAAAAAAATATATATATATATTTAAAAAAGATATCAGTAACACTCTGGGATAGCTTTTCACCTATTTTTTTTAAAAAAAGAGCATGCATTTCATGAAAATGTTTTCTTTTACTGATTGTGATTTAGTTGTCATATCAAGAATTGTTGCCTAATCCAATGTGGTCACTAATATTTTTTCATCTAAATGCTTATTTTAAAAAGTTTTAATTGAGGTCTATGATCCATTTTCATTGACTTTTGTATATGGTGCAAGGTATGGAACCAAGTTCACATTTTGCCTGTGGAAATCCAGTGGTTCCAGGCTGTTTATTGAAAAGATTATCCTTGCTCCAGTGAACTTATCTTTGAACTTTTGTTAGAAATTGCTTGCTTGTGTATATGGATTTGTCTCTGCACTCTGTTCTCTTCCATGATCTATTTGCTTGTATTAATGCCAATACTACACTATTTTGAATACTGCATCTTTATAATGGGTCTTGAAATCTGGACTTTGCCCTCTTTTTCATAGTTATTTTGTTTATTTTATTTTTATTGAATTTATTGGGGTGACATTGGTTAATAAAATCATATAGGTTTCAGGTGTACAGTTGTATAATACATCATCTGTGTTTATATTGTATATTCAGCAGCCCAATCAAGTCTCCTTCCATCACCATTTATCCCCCTTTAGCCTCTTCTATCTCACCTAATCCCCCTTTCCCTCTGGTAATCACCATACTGTTGCCTGTGGTGTTTGTTTGTTTATTTTTGCTTAGTCCCTTTACATTTTCACCCAGCTCCCCAAACTCTCTCCTTGCTGAAAGCTGTCAGTCTGTTCTCTATATCTATGAGTTTATTTCTATTTTGTTTGTTTATTTTGTTTATTACAGTCCACATATGAATTAAATCATATAATACTTGTCTTTCTCTGACTAGCTTATGCCACTTACCATAATACTCTCCAGATCCATCCATTTCATTAACGAAATGGAGTTACCTCAGAAAATTACTAATGGAACTGCATTATGCCCTAGCAATTCCACTTCTGGGAATTCACCTGAAGAAACCTGAAACACTAATTTGGTAGCATATATGCACCCCTATGTTCATTGCAGCATTATTTACAATAGCCAAGCTATGGAAGCAACCAAATGCCCAGTAGATGAGTGGATAAAAAAGCTGTGATACCTTTATGCAATGGAATACTACTTGGCTATGGAAAAGAAGGAAATCTTACCTTTTGTGACACCATGGATGGTCCCGGAGAGTATTATGCTAAGTGAAATAGGGCAGTCAGAGAAAGATAAGTACCATATGATTTCACATATATGTGGAATGTAATGAATTAAATAATATTCTTGAATTCTTCACCCACACAAAAATACCTGAAACCATAAAATTCCTAGAAGAAAACATTGGCAACAAGCTCCTTTATATTAGTCTTGGTGATGACTTTTTGGGTTTGACACTAAAAACAAAGGCAGCCGAGGCAAAACAAACAAGTGGGATTACATCAAACTAAAAAGCTTCTGTACAGAAAAGCAAACCATTAACAAAATGAAAAGGAACCTACTAAATGGGAGAAAATATTTACAAATCATATATTCAATAAGGGGTTAATATTCAAAATATATGAAGAACATTAACAACTCAATAGCATAAAATCAGACATTCTGATTAAGAAATGGTCAGAAGATATGAATAGCCATTTTCCCAAAGACGACATACAGATTGCCATGGACTAATGCTCAACATCACTAATCACCAGGGAAATGCTAGTGAAAACCACAACGAGATATCACCTCATACCTATTAGAATGGTGATCATCAACAAAACAAGAAATTTATTATTGGGAATTTATTTGAAGAAACCTGAAACACTAATTTGGTAAAATATATGCACCCCTATGTTCATTGCAGCATTATTTACAATAGCCAAGCTATGGAAGCAACCAAATGTCATCAGTAGGTGAGTATATAAAAAAGCTGTGATACCTTTATGTGATGGAATACTACTTGGCTATGAAAAAGAACTAGGTTGTGGAGGGAGTTTGGGGAACTGTGGACAAAAGGGAACCCTTGTTGGTGCGAATGTAAATTGGTATAGTCACTATGGAAAACAATATGGAGATTGAAAAAATTAAATGTAGAAATACCATATTAGCCAGCTATTCCACTTCTGGGTATTTATCCAAGGAAAATGAAAACACGAATTCAAAAAGAAGATATATGCACCCCTGTGTTCTTTACAGCACTATTTACAGTAGCCAAACAATGGGCACAATGTAAGTGTTTATCGATGGATGAATGGATAAGGAAATCATGGTGTATGTTATACTGTAGAATAGTACTCAGCATAAAAAGTATGAAATCTTGCCATTTGTGACAGCATCACTGGACTTGAGGGTATTATGCTACCCTCAAGTATTAAAAAAAGAAAGAAAGGCAAATACTGTATGATTTCACATATTTGTAGGGGAAGATGAGAAGTCTAGAAATGACTGCATCCATCCAGCACCCTAATACTCATAAGTAGAGTATCACTCTGACAGAAGCTGGCCACTGTTTCTACTGCCAGCTCCAGAGAAGTGGTATAAAAATTTTGCCTATTGGGAGAGACAGGTCATAAGAGCAAACTCTAAACTGTTTCCAAGGGAACTGACTTCATTTGGGACAGTATGGGAAAGTTCAAACCTAAGGTCTTGCTCAAAAAAACAATGGTAATTTTGATGGTAGGCAATTAAGAGAAGACTCATAGCTCTGGGAGTCCAACCAGATAAATTGTAGACCAGCTGGACCGGATTTAATTGAATAAAACTGGAGAGCAATTTATGCCTAGTTCACTCTTGAAAACAATAAAGCAGTGAGCTGGTAGTTAGGGGAGGCTAACAGCTGGGCTTGATACCAACAGAGACGGACAACAGAGAGATCAGGGAGAGAGATAAGGAGAGCCCTGCCCAAACCCTGTCATCCCAGAGTGTTTGTGTGCATGCCCCTAGGCTGTACTCTTTGAGGAGCAGCATCCGAGGCTGCACACTGTGAGGGATACAGACTTCACTAAAATAGTCCAGCCAAGTCATTAAAGAAGTAAACAAGCCACAACAACAATCTCTGGATGGGTAGGAGATTAGGATCCAGATTTAACAAATATATTACCTATAGTGTACAGTATAAACCAAAAATTATGAGACTTGCAAAGAAACAGGAACATATGGCCAATACAGAGGAAAAGAGCAGGCAATAAAAACTGCCTTTGGCCCTGGCCAGAGGGCTCAGTTGTTTGGAGCATCATCCCATACACCAAAAAGTTTTGGGATTGATCCCCAGTTGGGGTGCATATAAGAAGCAAACGATTCTCTCTCTCTCTCTCTCTCTCTCTCTCTCTCAGCAATAAGAAGCATATCCTTTGGAGAGGATTGAAAAAACAACTGCTTTTGAAGGTGTTTTTATCTGCATCAATTAAAAGACACAGATTATTACATAGGATCAAAAAGCAATACAAGAAGCCCACTTTAAATATAAAGATACAGGTAGAGAAAGGTAAATGATTCAGCCTTGGCCCCTGGCTCAGTTGGTTGGAGCATTGTCCTATGCACCAATAGGGTTGCAGGTTTGATTCTTGGTCAGGGCACATACCTAGGTTGCTGGTTTGATCCATGGTCAAGGCGCGTTCAAGAGGCAGCCCATAGATGTTTCTCTCTCTCTCTCTCTCTCTCTCTCTCTCTCTCTCTCTCTCTCTCTCTCTCTCATCAATAAACATATCCTCAGGTGAGGATTTTAAAACAATGAAAATTATGCAGAAAGATATACCATGGTAACACGAATTAAGAGAATGCAGAAGTAGTATTGATTTCAGACAGATACGGCTTCAGAGGAAGGAAAGTTCTACCACATTATTGGTCTTAATACACACCTTAACAAATATAAAAGAATGGAAATCATACAGTGTCTGTTCTCAGACCGCAATGGAATTAAACTAGAAATCAATAATAGAAAGTAGTTGGAAAATTCCAATATGCGTGGAGATTAAACAACACATTTCTAAATAACACATGGGTCAAAGAAGAAATCTCAAGAGAAATTTAAAAATATTTTGAACTATTTAAAGAAGCTTAAGGAATGGCAGGTTGAAATAAGGATACCATTTATTTGTTAAGATATGTGCTTCTATTCCTAGCATGTACTTCCCCCCCTAACCCCCAGACTCTACATGGCTTTTTTTACCAAATAACACATTAGCATTTATTGAATATTTACAAGTATTTTGGTGAATTTTTTCTTTTTAGAAAATAGAAAACATACTAAAAAATAATACTTTTACAAGCAGTTAAACAATTTATAATTTAGTAAGAGAATAGAAATTTATTATTTATTAGCTTAAAGATAACACCAGAAAATATTTAATTTTTGTTAACTCATATATGTAATACTATTGAATATATAAGAATTAGGTTCTAAAGTTAGCTCAGGGCAAAAAGTAGTTAATTGCCAAGTTTCTTATTATATTTGGTAAATATGTATAGTACAGAGATGACATAAAACTAAATCTTGTATCTAAAGCGGTTGGTTTTTTTTCAGTGTTGGAAGAAAATGGTTATTTTCTTCTACCTGAGCACTGGACATTAGTGTAATTTGGGTTTATGTTGATTGAAAATTATAATTGTAGCTTAAATACTTGAATCATGCACATTATAAATAATTGTTTTTTCCTAAAAGGCTTTCTTGAATTAAGTCAACTATTTGGAAAACAGCTTTTTTATTTCTGATCTTATGCTTTTACTAATGTATAATCTCATTAAGTAGAATATTATATAGAATTGTTCATACATTCATGGTCATTCATAGTCTCTCTCTCTCTCTCTCTCTCTCTCTCTCTCTCACACACACACACACACACACAAACACACATATGCTGGTGTTGGTCAAGCTTATTTAGTTTAATTCCTGAATGTAAATGCATGTATATGTGCCATCCCCTTATTCATTCCCTTATTCAAATCTTTAATGGTTGTTTTTTGTTTCTAATTCATACCCTCTTTCATTTCTATCACAGAAATTGTGGCTTTGGTACAGATAGCAAGTTGATTTAAGTTGCCAGAACTAATTTTCTAGTTCTAAACATTAGAGAAAACACATATGTAATAAATAATATGTTACATGATTACATGGTAGCACTGGAAATGACTTAGGATATAGCTCTTTCTCCTATTTTTGTGGGAAAGTTAGGTTCTATTTTAGAGCAAGCCAAAGTTTTTCACTTAAGACTTCGTACTTCAGCCCATCATTGCTGTACATCAGTTGCATAAATGGCAACTTAAGTCCTATACTCAAGATCTCTACTTAAAACACACACACAAACACACACACACACACACACACACTTGTTGGTTTTTTTTTGTTTTTTGTTTGTTTTTAAAATATATTTTATTGATTTTTTACAGAGAGGAAGGGAGAGGGATAGAGTTAGAAACATCGATGAGAGAGAAACATTGATCAGCTGCGCCCTGTG
>NW_006290441.1:2013405-2020154 GCF_000327345.1 Myotis davidii
CAGTCCCTTTTCTCCCATATGAGTCTGGGTCCCCAGAGACTCGCCCGGAACTGGAGCTCAGAGCCTGAAACTCCCTCCCAATTGAAAAAGACAATCGTGACCTCAGCCGCCAGCCCTCTCCGCATGCACCTCCGCACCTCTGTATTTTACTTCCTCACTGCACCTCCTCTGAGTCTCGGTATGCTTTTCTCTTTCCTTCTAGTTGTAGAATTTTCACTCAGCCAGCCTTCCTGTGGTTCTGGATGATGTCCGTTCCGTCTTTTAGTTATATTTTTGAAGTGGTTGTGCAAGGCAGCAATCTCCGTTGTTTACCTATGCCTCCATCTTGGTTTTTCCACCCGATCAATCCATTTGTTGGTTTTTGAGAGGAAAGGAGAGGAAGAGAGAGATAGAAACATCAGTGATGAGAGTGAATCATTGATCACCTGCCTCCTGCATGCTTCACACTGGAGATTGAGCCTGCAATCCAGCATGTGCCCTGGTGGAAATCCAGCTGTGGCCTCGTGGGTCATAGGTTGATGCTCAACCACTGAACCATGCTGGCTGGGTCAGATCTCTACTTTTTAGAGTAAGATGTTTTAAAGCAATGTAGCAATAAAAATTATTTTCTAGGAAGAAATAAAACTACTTCGTGTACGTTATCTCTAAGAAAAAAAGTTGGTTGCCAAATTATGCATCTTTCTACGGCCCTACACCCTTAACTGTTCTCTTGAGAGTTCTTATTTTAATTTCTGTTTCTTAAAATTATTGTCTTTGCTTTTGCTCTACTTTGTATGTGAGTTGAAAAGTTATTTTTTAAAGTAATATTTAAAGATCATGATTGATATAATTTTTCCTCTATAGCTGAGTTTAATTATCTTTGATAGTCTTGAAATTTTTAACTTTAAATTCATTGTAAATTAATTTAGGATGATTAAATTTTACATTACAAATAAATTGAATGAAACATTTACTTTAGTATTCTAAATTGGGCCAATACCCTCTGGACCTCTTCCAAGTAAGAGAAACATGGAAGCAAAACCCAAAAACTCCCTAGAAATCTACTGGGAACTGAAGCTTCATTGTAACTGAGAATTTTCTTGGCATTAGATCATTTCATGCTTCATTAAATATATCTCCTGTAGCAAACCACAAAAATATGCACTGGGTCACCTAGAAAGTATAGAATTATCTTGAAATAAAAGGAATTGTTAAAAGCCTTCCATGTCCATAGTACTAATACTTTTTGAAAGGAACAAAAGGATAAAATATAGGTCATTTTCTCTGTCCCTCCCCCCAAAGTGGCCTGTATTGCAAACATTAAACAGAAGTTAATTATTTGCATTTATTGTGTACAATAGGCATTATTTTTGAGTGCTTAACTTGAAAACAGTCATTTTAGTTCATTGAGTCTTTATGGGACACTTTCTTTATGTATTGAATTATGCTAAGCAATATGGATACTTTTTGTTAGTGCATAATTGTTGGGGTGACAAGCCTGCTTATAAAAATTTCAATACAGAATTTATCATATAGTATAGTAGAGATATATAAAGGCTAGAATAGTTAGGGAAGACTTCAAATGGAGGAGAGTAGTAACCAAATAGAGAAGTTACACTTCTTGAAAACCATGGACAAGTTTATAGGATAATATTTGTGTTATGTTTGATCTGGAGATTTCTTCCTTTAGCTTCGTTAGGATCTAGTGCTTGTTCCACTCATTGGGCATCAAGTGAATGTTACTTTGTATTATATTTACCTTTTAACATTTACCTATCGAGTTCCAAACTAGATGGTATTCCTCAAAAGTGAAGATAGTCTTATACTTCAGTGTACTAAATTTGGATCATACAATCTTGCATATAGTAAGTATTTGGTGATACTTTATAGTTATATCATCTCTAGAGTTGATGAGTTCCCAATAATTATTTCTCAAATACCATTTTCCTATTTAACAGTTACAGTACAGTAAAAGTTAGGTTTCAATTATTATTATATATTATCTGCCTTGCTATACAGGCGAAGAAAGATTTTTGAAACAAACACTATTAACATCATCTCATTCAGAAATCATAGTTTTTCTATTCTGTCTTTTAAACAGATGTGGATTCAAAATGGCCAGTTTCACTTCTATGACATTCATATATTATTTCTTGATATAATTAGCACATTAAAAATACTCTATAATAATAAAAAATGTTAGATTTCTTAATAGAATCTCCTTTTACATAGCTTCCAGGGCTGGAACATCTGAGGGAGGGTCGGGCAGGACTTGTATCTGATTTAGCATACATACCTAACACTTTTCACTTAGTGGGAAATTGTCAGGATTGTTTAATTATGCCAGGTTCTGATAATTTTATGTGTTCATGTTTCATAGTAAACTTATATCTGTTAGGTGGACATGGTCCCTTCTTCCTGGGCCAGTGTTTGAGACCCGTCAATTCTTCTTTCACTAAGTTTAAATATCTACTTGTGGCAAGATAAACATAACATAAAATTTACAATTTTAACCAATTTTAGTGGCATTAAATTATTTATATTGTTGTGTAACCATCATCACTACTACCCATCACTAAAAATTTTTCATCATTCCTTACAGAAATTCTATACCCATTAAACAATAACTCCTCATTTCCCCTCTTCCACCAGTCCCTGGTAACCTCTTTTCTACTTCCCGTCTCTATGAATTTGACTTTTCTAGTTATCTCATATACATGGAATAATATAATATTTATCCTGTTGTGTCTTATTTCACTTAGCAGAATGTCTCTAAGGGTCATCCATGTTGTAGGATGTATCAGATTTTCATTCTTTTTCATATATATACTGCATTTTGTTTATCCATACATCTGTTGATAGGCATTTGGGTTGTTTCTACCTTTTGGCTATTGAGTAATACTGTTTGTTATGAACGTTGGTGTACTCACTAAGTTTTTATTTCTGAGTATACATGTAATTTCCATTTCTCCCCACTCCTTTATAGTTAATACAATTCTTTTGAGAAAATGTTTTTAAATAACTCAAAGTGTCAGTTGTTTCTTCGTTTGTCCTGTGGACCAGGTTCTCTTTAAAAGGTGACTTTATTCTAGTAAGATATATTGATTCTTTAAAATTTAACTTAGAAAACAATCTTATTTATTTCATTTACAGGTTGTTGTTTTTTTGGATACTGCCCTCTGTACACATAGTATTTGCTTACAAGAAGTATAAAGTACTCTAGAAACCCATGGATGTGATAGTTATTTTAATTAAAGTAAACCAGGGATATGTTTATAGAGGAAGTGAGAATGAGCCGGGGCTTATGATGGATAATTGGAAGATGAGGCAGGCCCTCAAAGACAGAACATTTTGAAAGATAACAGAATCAAGGAAGTCCCAGGTATGTTTGAAGACAGTGAAAGCTTTATTGGCACATAGTTGTTTAGGCTGAAGAAATATAATAAGAGAAAAATCTGGAAAATATTTTGGCACCAGAATTTTCATAAGGAAGTCTTTGAGAGTTGGACAACAGAATTTGATTTATTTTATTCAGTTACCTTGTTATTTTGGGATCGAGGATGAGTAGTAAGGCTTGTGAGGACTAGCAGACACTGTGGGGTAGGTTTATAGTTTAGGGAAAGTAATAGATTGTTAGAAGGTGAAAATGTGGGGCTAGGAAGAGGGAAAGTTCAGAGTTTTATGTCTTAGAAGTAGAATAATTTCACTTACAATGAGTTTTAACAATAAACCTTGCCAATGAGTAATTGAGAAGTAGCAAGAGTAGAAAGTGACTTGAGCTTAATAACTTATTGAATAAACATTTAATTTATTCTATTCCAGGCAGCATCCTAGGCTATGATGATTAACAGATGAGCAACAGTTTTGCTTTTTTAAGGACTTTATTCTTGTAGTAACCTTTTTTACCCTGTAAATTTTTTAGCTTAATTTCTTAATAAATTTATGGGTAAAAATTTCATATGAAAATAAATCAGACCAGCTAGTTCATTATTTTAAAAAACTCTACTACTTATAAAAATCATGGGCTATATAATTTCACTTTTAAAAGTTCAAGTATTCTAAGTTCTCAAAGTTCTGGAAATATTTACATGTGTTTTTAACTGAGGTATAATACAATGTACATATTTAAAGTGAACAATTTGAATTTTAACATGTATACTCCCATTAAAAATTTTAACATAATCATGAAAATTAATGTGTATGTTATCTCTCAAAGCTTCTCTTTCCTTGACTGACATTCTCAGGCTTTTGTCACTATAGATTAGCTTGCATTTTTTAGAATATTTAATATAAATAGAATCATGCAGTATGTATTTTTTTGGTCTAGCTTCTTTCACTCAACATTATTATTTTGAGTTTAATATTATTGTTGCATGTGTAAGTAAATTGTGTCTTTCTATTGCTGATTGATATCTTGTTGTATGTATATGCTGCCATTTTTATCTATTCACCTGTTGATAGACATTTGGTTGTTCTCAGTGTTCAGCTATTATAAACAAAGCTGCTAAGAACATTTATGTAAAGTTTTTATGTTTGCACATGATTTCATCTCTTGGGTAAATTCCTGAAATTTGAATAACTGGATAATATGTTAGGTGTATATTTAACTTTGCAAGGAAACTGCTAAACTCTTTTTCTAACGTGTTTTACCAAATTACATTCTTATAAGTACTATATAAGACTTCTAGTTCTTATACATCCTGGCCAATACTTGGTATGTGTATTGATATCTTATTGTTGTTATTTACTCTCTGAAATACGTTCTTTGGTGAAATATCTGTACTAATATTTGCCCATTTTAAAAATTGAGTTGCTTGTTTCCTTATTATTGAACTAGAGGCCCGATGCACAAAAATTTGTGCAAAAGTAGGCCTTCCTTCCCGGCTGCCAGCACTGGCTTTTCTCTGGCACTTTGTACTCGGGCTGCTTCCTGTCGCCAGCAGGCACCCAGGACCCGCTGGCAGGCACCCAGGACCCGCTGGCAGGTACCCAGGACCCGGGCTGGTTTCCCTTCAGCCCTGGCTTTGTCAGGAAGGACGCCCGGAATGACGTCGGAAGAAATCCAGTCTAATTAGCATATTACCCTTTTATTATTACAGATTACAAGGAAAGTTTTTTATATAGTTTCTATATATGTATATGTTTTGTGTTTCTACTAATCTGTAGCTATCTTTTCATTTTTATAAGTGCAAAAGATTTTTGTTTTGGTAAAGTCCACTTTATAAATTTTTTTTTTGGTGTTTTTGGCATCATAATTAAGCTTTCCTAATCTAAGGTCACAATGATTTTATGTTTTCTTCTAGTAGTTTTATGGTGTAGCCTTTCCATTTAGTTAGTTCTATGATCCATTAGTTAAGTTTTGTATATTGTGGAAATTATGGTTTGAGAGTGATTTTTGTGGACATGGGTGTTCAATTGTTCATGCCATTATTTGAGAAAATACCCTTTTTCTATTGAATTGCCTTTATGAAAATAAAGTGTTCATATACAGGGATGGGGCAAAAGTTGGTTTACAGTTGTGAGTAATTATTGTATTATTTTTCATACAAACAACTATAAAACTACTTTTGACACACCCTATATGTATGTTCCTATGTTTTGACTTTGTTTATTCTGTTCCATTGATAACCTGTGTCTGTCTTTTGGCTAATCAGTCAATGAAAGAAAAATACCACATGATCTCACTTATTCATGGATAATTGAGACCATTATAAACTTTTGAACAATATTGACTATTTTAGTTTTTTTGAAATTTCATATAAAGTTTAGAATAAGATTGTAGATTTGTACAAAAAAAATCCTGTTGGTATGTTGATTGGGATTGTGTTCAATGTATTGATCAGTTTGGAGAGAATTAACATATTAATGAAATTAAATCTTCCAATTCATTAACATAGTATATCACTTTATTTATCGAGAGCTTTTTTCTTTCTTTCATTATTGGTGTGTAGTTTTGCATATAGATTCTGCACATAGTTTGTTAGACTTATTCCTAAATAATTCATAGTTTCTGATGAACTTGTAAGTCGTTCTTTTAAAATATTGTTCTTGTGTTTTGCATCCTTGCTAAACTCATTGATTAGTTGTATCTTTTTGCAGATTTTTTTAGGTAGACAGTTACGTCACTTATAAATAGAGGAGAATTTTTCCCTTCCAATTTGTATGCCTCTTTTCCCTTTTATTTTTTTGTCTTGTTGCACTTATTGTACATCCACCACAAAGTTAAGTAGCAGTGGTGAAAACATATCTTGTCTGTTCCATAGTTGAGGGCAAAAACAATCAATGTTTCACCATTACATACATTAGCTTTAAGTTTTGTGTTGATGCCCTTTTTTAGCTGGGAAGTTTCATTCTATTCCTAGTTTGCTGAGAGTTTAAATCATAAATGGATGTCATATTTTTCTCAAGTGCTCTTTCTCCATTGATTGAGCTGATCATATGATAGTTTTCTTGGTGGTGAATTACTCTAATCAATCTTCACATATTGAATTAGCCTTTAATTCCCTAGATAAATTCTACTTAGTAGGTTGTATTATTC
This sequence comes from Myotis davidii, assembly GCF_000327345.1. Lineage (NCBI taxonomy): Eukaryota > Metazoa > Chordata > Mammalia > Chiroptera > Vespertilionidae > Myotis > Myotis davidii. The sequence goes on from NW_006290441.1 coordinate 2,019,923, forward strand.
TTTTACACATTGCTGGTTATAATTTTTTACTAATATTTTACTGGGGATTTTTCACGAGGGATATTGGTCTGTAGTTTTCTTGTTATGTCTTTGTCTGGTTTTGTTCTCAAGGTAATGCTTGCCTCAAAAATGGTTGTGTTATTTTGTTTGTGTGTGGTTGTGTGTGTGTGTGTGTGTGTGTGTGTGTGTGTGTTTAGAGACAGACAGACAGAAAGACAGACAGACAGACAGA
>NW_006290441.1:2023619-2024632 GCF_000327345.1 Myotis davidii
GTCGCCAGCAGGCACCCAGGACCCGCAGGCAGGCACCCAGGACCCGCTGGCAGGTACCCAGGACCCGGGCTGGTTTCCCTTCAGCCCTGGCTTTGTCAGGAAGGACGCCCGGAATGACGTCGGAAGAAATCCAGTCTAATTAGCATATTACCCTTTTATTATTACAGATTACAAGGAAAGTTTTTTATATAGTTTCTATATATGTATATGTTTTGTGTTTCTACTAATCTGTAGCTATCTTTTCATTTTTATAAGTGCAAAAGATTTTTGTTTTGGTAAAGTCCACTTTATAAATTTTTTTTGGTGTTTTTGGCATCATAATTAAGCTTTCCTAATCTAAGGTCACAATGATTTTATGTTTTCTTCTAGTAGTTTTATGGTGTAGCCTTTCCATTTAGTTAGTTCTATGATCCATTAGTTAAGTTTTGTATATTGTGGAAATTATGGTTTGAGAGTGATTTTTGTGGACATGGGTGTTCAATTGTTCATGCCATTATTTGAGAAAATACCCTTTTTCTATTGAATTGCCTTTATGAAAATAAAGTGTTCATATACAGGGATGGGGCAAAAGTTGGTTTACAGTTGTGAGTAATTATTGTATTATTTTTCATACAAACAACTATAAAACTACTTTTGACACACCCTATATGTATGTTCCTATGTTTTGACTTTGTTTATTCTGTTCCATTGATAACCTGTGTCTGTCTTTTGGCTAATACCACCCTATCTTAATTACTGTAGTTTTATATTATCATAAAATCTGGTACTAAGATTTTTCTATTTTGTTCTTTTTCAAAATTTTTTTGACTATTTTAGTTTTTTTGAAATTTCATATAAAGTTTAGAATAAGATTGTAGATTTGTACAAAAAAATCCTGTTGGTATGTTGATTGGGATTGTGTTCAATGTATTGATCAGTTTGGAGAGAATTAACATATTAATGAAATTAAATCTTCCAATTCATTAACATAGTATTATCATTTATTTATCGAGAGCTTTTTTCTTTCTTTCATT
>NW_006290441.1:2024649-2031587 GCF_000327345.1 Myotis davidii
CTCTAATCAATCACATATTGAATTAGCCTTTAATTCCCTAGATAAATTCTACTTAGTAGGTTGTATTATTCTTTTACACATTGCTGGTTATAATTTTTTACTAATATTTTACTGGGGATTTTTCACGAGGGATATTGGTCTGTAGTTTTCTTGTTATGTCTTTGTCTGGTTTTGTTCTCAAGGTAATGCTTGCCTCAAAAATGGTTGTGTTATTTTGTTTGTGTGTGGTTGTGTGTGTGTGTGTGTGTGTGTGTGTGTGTGTGTGTTTAGAGACAGACAGACAGACAGACAGACAGACAGACAGACAGACATTGATGCGAGAGAAACCTTGGATTGGTGGCCCCCCTGTATACTCCCTGACCAGGGATGGAACCTGTAGCCTAGGTATGTGCCCTGTCCTGGAATTGAACCCCTAACCTTTTTGATTTTGAGGATGATGCTCCAACCAACTGAGCCACCTGGGTGAGTTCAATAAAAGGTTTTGGTACATTTCTTCCTTTTCTATTTTCAGAAAAATTCAGTGTAGAATTAATATTATATCTTCCTGAAATGTTTATTTGAATTTATTCACGAGGCTATATAAGAGCTTGGAAATTTTTGTTGGAACTAGAACCTCAAAGATTTGGGACTATTCAGGATATCTATTTCTTCTTGAGCTTTTTTTTTGCCTAAAGTATTTCAAAGGGTATTACATATGTGTCCTTTTTTCCCCCCCGCCCTCTTGAGCTTCTTTAAAATTTTGTGTCTTTTTAAAATTTTATCATTTTCATTTGAGTTATTGAGTTTATGGAATTTGAAAGTTATTTGAAATATTCCCTTCTTGTAATATTTGTTGTTGGATTTGTAGTAATTACATTTTTATTCCTGGTATAGGTAATTTGTGTTTTCTCTTTTTTCTTTGGTCAGTCTGGTTAGAGGTTTATAAATTTTATTGAACTTTTCAGAGAACCAACTTTTGCTTTCAGTGATTTAAAAAATATATATATATTTTTATTGTTGACAGCATTACAGATGTCTCCCATTTACCCCTCCCCTTTACCCCCCTCCTTCCATCCCCCTCCCCAGGTCTTCACCACCCTATTGCCCATGTCCATGGGTTATGCATATAAATATGTAAGTTCTTTGGTTTATCTCTTCTTGTCCCCCCATCCACACATCGGGCAAGGTATGTCAGTCTCTTCCATGCCTCCATGCTTTGAGTCTTATTTTGTTGGTCAATTCATTTTGCTCATTAAATTTCACAAATAAGATTCCACAAATAAGTTAGATCATGTAATATTTGTCTTTCTCATTAATTTTTCTCTATTTCTCTCTCTCTCTCACACACACACACACACACACACCCTCTGATCATTATTATTTCTCTTCTTTTTCTTCTGAACCATACTCTTAGGTACTTCAGGGCAGGGGAACCCTCTGTAAAATTCTGTTTTCTCTCTGAGCATTTCTCTCTGCTGTGGTCCTCTGCTCTGCAAACTCTGGCTCCCTGGTCTTTCTGGATATTTGCTATGTCTTCTCAATTCAGGGAGTCTGTTGGATTTTATCCTTCTCTGTGCTGCAACCTGGAGGTTCAATGTGGGAAGCTGGGGCAGTCAGAGGGTTCACCTCATCTATCACAGATCACAGACTGCCATTTATTACCTCATGTCCAGTGTCTTGAAACTATTTCATAGATTTTATACAGTTTTTTTCTTTTTAGAAAATTTGTTTCTGACAGGAGATTAAATCTAGTCCCCATTATTCCATCTTGGCCTATCACTTTTCAGTTTTTTATCTTGTCTTATATAAATTGTAAACTCTCAAGCTTTGTACCCTTTCTGGTATGTAGTATAGGGTGTTGTACTCACTCAGTGTTTATTGTGAATTTGATTTATTACTTGCGTTTACTTGAATTGTATGGAAGAGAGAGATAAAACAGAAAAGTAACATCATCATCTGACTGCACTTCCACTGCCTGTCAAATGAACGCTTTCTGGAGCCCTGGTAATAGAATTTCTTATTCCATTCCTATCTGACAACTCTAGTCCTCACAGTTGCGTTACTGGAACTGTCCCTGCTTACCCCCAGCAGGCATCATCTGACCCACCTTTATTTTTCATAAGAATGTGTAATTTGATAGACTGGTATGATATTGAGAAAGGAGAGAAATCTGTGTTTTCTCAGAAAAATCATAGATTAAGAAACAATCTCAAAATGTTTTCTTGATGCTGACTCCAAATGTCTAGTTTCATTATGAATTTGAAGATTGATTTTGTTTTGTTTCACATTTTCAGAAATTATTTTTCACCATTTATTTTTGTCTCTTTTGCTTCAACTCATATTACATGAATATTGGAGCTTCTCAATCTACCTTATATGTCTTTTAGCTGTGGTTTCAATGAAATTATTTTTTTCTGACTTTCTTTGCTGAGTTTGTGAGATCTGGATCAGGCCTATCTTCTAAATCAAGAATTCTGTCTTTATCTAGAGATTATCTAGAGAAGAGTTTATTTCATCTGTATGTGTGTGTGTGTGTGTGTGTCTGTGTGCTGTTGTTGTTTCAATAACTTTTTATCTACATCTCTCCCCCTGCTTTTATTTTCATTATTTCTTACTCATTGTCAATTGAAGTTTTACTTTCATTTATCTCTTTGAATATTCTCTATGAACTTATTTTAATTGTTTTTGTCATTTATTTCTATAAAATTAATTGCATACTGGGTGAGTTCATGTTTTGATTATGTTTATGGCTGTAATATTTAGCATATTTCTGCATATAATTTTTAACTTTAAATAATTTTTATTGTTGACTATATCCTATGCTGTACTTTACGTTCCCGTGACTATTCTGTAACTACCAATTTATATTTCTTAATCCCTTCAGCTTTTTCACGTATTCCTCCAAAGCCCCTTCCATCTTTCACCCAGTCCCCCAGCTCTCCATACAATTTTGAATATTGGTTTGCAGGCTTATTTTGAGTGGAATTATTTTTTCTGTTGTTACTTTTCTCTCCCCTTCCTCCTTCTGCTCATACCTATCTATTTCTAGGTATTCCATTAACTTTCACTTTAACCCTCTGTCCTCAATCCAGAACCAAGTCTTATTCCAGAATTATAATAATTCTATCACATATTATGTTGGAAAGATGATGGAAACATTTGGTACTCTGGTTCAGCTTCTTGTATAATATGTTAATAAGTTATGTCAGCACCTACTCCCACCCTGCCCACTGGTGAAGATTGACTGCTGTGTGTACATGTTTTCTACCCTCCATTCTGGAACCAGGTTACTGCTTAGAGATGAGGGCTTGTGTGGTGCTGAACTCTGTCACTCCTATTTAAAGATCTATAATTGACAGGCCCGAGCTTATAGCCAAGTTTACTTAAAAAAAAAAAAAAATCAAACCCATTTCTGTTTTATTACAGGCCATTGAAGATGTTCATCTTGTTTTTGAACCCGACTATGCCTTTTTTGTTATCTTTTCACTATATATATGTATATCCTATCTTTGTTTTTGGTATACGGTTAGTGGTCAAAGGTTCATTATTTTGCCATTCTGATTTGAAGTCACATCCCGAGGTTAGTAGGTTAGTAAAATCCTTCTGATTCTCAATGGACCAGAAAAACAAGGAAAATTCAGGATTATAAATCAAGTGTTACTCTTTTATTGGTCCTCTGTAGTAGATAATATGTAAGTGTTTTCTTTATAGAGTATTGCTAACTGGCCGTTGCTTAATTTCAGTCTAAATTCTGTAAGTTAATCTCCATGAATTTTTGCTACCCAGGTCTTCTAAGCACTGTTACACAAGGGGACATTTTGAGCCTGGCAGTCTGAGGTTCTGGAGCCTACCTGGCTGAATCTGGGGACATTATTTAATCTTTCTGTATTCAGATTACTCTTTTATAAAACAGTTATAACATCTGCTTTCATGATCTCAGGGGATACTTGAGTACATTGTATAAGATAATAGAGTCAAATTCAGAAGTTTTATATAGCATATGTTTGGCAAGGGTCATATTGCTAGGTTCTAGGGAAGTAACTGAGTAAAGCACAGCTCTATGGTTATCTATAATATATAAAACCTAATGTGCAAATAGACCGAATGGCAGAACAACCGAACAACTGGCCACTGTGATGTGTGCTGACCACCAGGGGGAGCATGCTGAGCATGGTGGGTGTCGGCAGCAGGAAGCAGAGCACAGAACATGGCGGGCATCAGCCTTGGCAGGATGGTGGAGCAGGTGAGCGGGGCCCCAGACCAAGGCGGAGCACTGGTCGCTATTGAGCCTCTGGTGGTTACTGAAAATTCTTTGCTCCTGTGCACTGCGGTCCCGCCTAGTGCTCGCACCTGCTGCCAGTACCGGCCCCGCTTGCACCCACTGCTGGCACTGGAGCTGCCACTTGCACCCACTGACAGTGCATGACGCCGGCCCCGAACGCTCGGCACTATCAGCGGGTGCAAGCGGTGACTGCCGGCCCCGATCGCCCTTCGGGGCTTCTCCACCTTCCCCTGCTCCTGAGTAGCAATCAGGGCAGCAGCCGCCACTTGCACTTGCTGACAGCGCTGGCCCTGCTCGCACCTGCTGTCAGTAGATGCAAGTGGGGCCAGTGCCATCAGTGTGCATGGGAGTGGCGGTGGCGGGAGCAGGGCTGCCGGAAGACAAGGGACTGAGAGAGAGGTGGGGGCGCAGAGGATGGGTCAGGACCTGCCCCTGTGCCCACTGCAGCCTTGTGGCCCACAGTTCCTTTCAAGGTGCACAAATTCGTGCACTGGGCCCCTAGTTTATAATATAATGGGATATACATCATGTTTTATAATCAGTTGTAATATATGGTAGTCTATTAAACAACAAGTTAATAGCCCCCATCCCCGGAAAAGCTATTTAGCTTCAGGAAAGGAGTAGAAACATCCCTGAGTAAGCTAAAAATCTACCCTGACTAAGCTAATCTTTGGTCTTAAAGTCCTGATTTTAAAATGCCAAGGTGCTATGTGAACATAAGATGTGCTGTTATTTTATTTTCCCATGATCTAATCTGATTGGAGATCACTTTGCTATTTCTTCTTTTTCGTTTGCTGTGTAGGTCAGATCTTACTATTAAATATTCATTCTTCTTGGTCCTGATGCTTGTGTGTAGGCACACTCTTGTGATATGGCAATCTATCTTGTGTGAATTACTGATTTAGATGTTATGTTTTTCAAGGGGAAAAATTCTCTTTATGTGTTTTATTTTTTACAATGTAATTGTTGAAAAGAAGGTTTTTCCCTTCAGGCTGCTTTTCAGAAATTGTTGCCTCTGATGTTCCCAGGAAACACCCATTTTGCTATTATCCAGATACATTTAGACTGAGTTTTTGCTGTAGTACAATTTGTTCTATTTGCTATAATTTTTTTCAAAGGGACAAAGATAAACAGCTTAAACAGATAACCATCTCTGCTTGCTGCTTCTAACAATAATATTTAGCAGCCAGTGAGTATTCTGTAAGTGCATTGCTCAGAAAGGCTGTACTAAGTAAACAAGCAATAAATACTCTGGGTGACTGATAGATGATAGCCAACTGTCCATATCAGGCTGGAACATTGTCCTTCTGTTTTGTCAAATAATGCTCATCTTGTTTAAACAAGTCTTATCAAAAACAGTGTTAGAATTTCATACCAAACATTTTTATAAAACTCATGCAGCTAAAACTGACAAATTTTGAATTGCTTGGATTGTATTTCATTAAGTTTCCCTAAATGAATATTTTGATTTATTTCCAAATCACAAGTTACACTGTATCTTGTGTTTTGAAGAGTGATAGCTTTGTGCAGAGTTCCAGTCAGTCACCAATTACAGTAAAACTTAGGTTGTTTTGCCGTTGAAATCTTAGCTATGAATTGAATTGATACTTGGAATCATATTTCATCTGATCCTTGGCTGCCAAAGGTGTTTTCTGAGGTTTCTGTACTTCATATTTGGTGATTTCTATATCAGGTATTACTGTAATTTGAATTGTTATTCCTTTGCAAACTTTATAGTACCAGTAATCATAGCCATTTTCACTACCCTTGCCAGGGTTCAGAAAAGAGACAACTACTTATACAGGAATGGGTAAAAGTAGATATACACAACTGTGAGTACATGAAACACAGAGTTTATTCTCGTATTATTATTTATTAATTACTGTATTATTTTCCATATGAACAACTGTGAACCCACTTTTTCCCACCTCTGTATACATGTTTCAGGTTCAGGTGTTATATTTATTTATTTAGCCTCACCTGAGGATATGTTTTTATTAATTTTAGAGAGAGAGGAAGGGAGAGGGAGGGAAATAGAAGCATAAGTGTGAAAGAGAAACATCGATTGGTTCCCTCCTGTACACACCCCAACTGGGAATTGAACCCGCAATCTTTTGGTGTACAGAATGATGTTCCAACTTAGCCACGGGGCCTGGGCCAGGTGTTTTCTTGAATTACTTTATGTTTAAGTAACAACAGAAACACTGGAAAGTAAACTCCCATAGGACAGGGATTTTATTTTGTTACTGTTTTCAGTGCTGGACACATACTATAGTTCAATAAACAAATTGAATTAATTGCCACCAGCCCCGGGGTCACTATCACTGCAACTATTGCTTATAGCAATACTAACACATAGGACCTAGATCAGTGATGGCGAACCTATGACACGCGTGTCAGAGGTGACACGCAAACTCGTTTTTTTGGTTGATTTTTCTTTGTTAAATGGCATTTAAATATCTACACTAATAAAAGAGAAACATGGTAATTGGCGTATGACCGCTACCCTTTTCATTGGCTAATCAGGGCGATATGCAAAATAACTGCCAGCCAAGATGGCAGCTAATTTGCATACTGCAGGCAGGGCGGAACAGTGCCAATGCCAGCTCGCCTCTATCAGGGGCTGGCGGCAGAGGTCCAGCCCTCCCGCGGGGGACCTGGGGTTGGCTGGTGGGAC
>NW_006290441.1:2032052-2051168 GCF_000327345.1 Myotis davidii
TGGTGGCGGGAAATGAGGGGCCCCGGCCCAGGCATGAAACCTCTGGCAGAGGCGTCAGGCCTGGGCAAGGGGCCGATCCTGCGATTGGAGGGCAATGGGGGTCAACGCCTGAGGGCTCCCAGTATGTGAGAGGGGGCAGGCTGGGCTGAGGGATACTCCCCCTCACCACCACCCAGTGCACGAATTTTGTGCACTGGGCCCCTAGTATAAAATAAATATCAAAAATATAAATCTTTGTTTTACTATGGTTGCAAATATCAAAAAATTTCTATATGTGACACGGCACCAGAGTTAAGTTAGGGTTTTTCAAAATGCTGACATGTCAAGCTCAAAAGGTTTGCCATCGCTGACCTACATCCTATCCTCCAACAATGGCCTTTTGTTCTTTCTGCTATCATACCACTTATGTCTCAGGGGAGAGGTTTCCTCTGTTTCATTCATCAGTCACTTACTATTTCATTCATCAGTCACTTACTATTCCCATATGTAATAAGTAGAGGCTTGGTGCATGAATTCGGGCATGGGTAGGGTCCGGCCAGCCCACCGCGATTGAGGCCAATTGGGCTGGGCCAGCCAGGGGGAGGGGCTGCGGGTGGTTGGCCAGTGGGCCCTGCCCCACCCCACCCCCTGGTCAGACTCCCGATTGAGGGGACAATTTGCATATTAGGCTGCTATTATATAGGTTAGGATTGCAATAGCAGTAGCAATAAAGATAATGTTGATTGCTAATATATCCGAATACCACTTTGTCTAAGTTAATCATTTTCTTCACTCCCTAATTTTTCTTGCAAGTCATTTGTTAAAGAAATTGTGGTCCCTTAATTTAAATTTAATAAGGGGTTTGATAATTTTAATAATTTAAAAAATTAAACTGCCCCTAGCCGTTTTGGCTCAGTGGATAGAGCTTCGACCTGCAGACTGAAGGGTCCCAGGTTCGAGTCCCGTCAAGGGCACATGCCCAGGTTTTATGAAGAATATGGAGAACATGTAAATATAATTCAGTGTGTGTACAAGCCTACTTTATTTTTCTTAATGGAACCTTTATTGAGTATTTATTACATAGTAGGCACTGTTCTAAGCACATTCATATTCATAACAATTCTGCAAAAATAGAGGTACTGTTACTGATCCCATTTAGCAATGCTTATAGTTGCTCAGACCCCAAAAACCTAAATTTCATTCAGGTTCTCCTCTTCCCCTAACATACCACATTCATCACATTAACTGCACTTTTAAAATAATCCATTAGTTCTTCTTCATCATTCAACCCCAGCTGCCATCATTCTCTCTTAGATAATCATAGTTAAGCCTTGAGAAGATAGTATTTATGTTTATGGTGAAATTCAGAAAGAGTAAAACTAAAATATCCTCTCTGTTTTGACCCTCCAGACACAGCGTCTTGGGTTTTATTATAGCGATAATTCTATGCACATCCAACCACACATGTTTACCCATCTAGAACACACACTGTCAGTGCCCAGTCCGTTTTCCTTAGCGCCCTCCCCATATTTTATGAGCGCCTTCCAAATCTACGCACATTATCCTGACATCTGACTGTCAGCACTTAGGATTTTTAGCTTGAGGGCATTCTTTGTCCCCTGGAATCTGCTCTGCCCGGCACATTGTCAGGCCAGTCATTCTGGGTGGTTCTTGCTTCCCAGAGCAGCCTTCCACTGATGACTTACAGAAACTGAGGGGAAAACCTCTAGCTCCTTCGCCCCTTGCGTGGGATAATGCTAATGCATGTCCTACGATGTGTTTCAGAATTCCTCAGCATGGCAGAGCTCCAGTTGTAGCCTGCTCATTTTATTGTATAGCATGACTGCCTTTTCTTCCCTACTCTTGGGATTATCTCCCAAATAAACTACTTGCACTGATATCATTATTACAGGGTCTGCTTCTAGTAAAATCATAACATCAATTGTGCCACACTTGACACCCACTTCCCCCCCCCCAAGTAATCAAAAACCCCTAAAAAATTCTGTTTATTTGGCCTTAACCACTCCAATTTGGCCATGTTCATTGTTTTACTTCTCATAGGAAGCTAGCTGCTGGGATTAATAGAATTTTGCCTGTCATTCTATGACTACGGGTCCAGTGCACGAATTCGTGCACCTTGAAAAGAACTGTGGGCCGCGAGGCTGCAGTGGGCACAGGGGTGGGTCTTGGCCCATCCTCCATGCCCCACCTGGCCCCTCCCACCGCAGCCCTGGTTCCCTGTCTGCTGGCAGCCATGCTCCTGCCACTGCAGCTCCCACGCACTAATGGTGCCAGCCTGCTTGCACCTGCTGACAGTGCAAAGCGATTGGGGTTGGCACTAGCAGTATAAGCAGAGCTGGCGCCATCAGCAGGTGTGAGTGGTAGTTGCTGCCCTGATCACCCCTCAGGAGCAAGGGGAGGTGGAGAAGCCCTCAGGGGAGATCAAGCCAGCAGCCGCTGCTCGCACCTGCTGACGGTGCCAAGTGCCAGCACAGATGCGAGTAGCAGCTCTTTATCTGGCAGCGGGTGTGAGGGGGGCCAATGCCAGCAGCAGATGCAAGTGCCAGGCAGGACCGCAGCGCACAGGAGCAAAGAATTATCAGTAACCACCAGAGGCTCGTCCTGATGACAGTGACCAGTGTCCCACCTTGGTCCACCATTCTGCTGCGGCCGACACCTACTATGTTCAGTACTCTGCTGCCTGCCATGTTCTGCGGGCACACCCTGATGGTCAGCGCACGTCATAGCGACTGGTTGTTTGTGGACTGGTTGTTCAGTTGTTCCGCCTTCACTCTATTTGCATATTAGGGTTTATATATATATAGATAAGTTTTTATTGTTTAAATTATTGACTGTAAAATTGACTATTTAGATCCTTGTAACCACCATTAAACATCCAGGTTCAGGACAGTTACATCACTCCAGCCAACTCCCTCATGCTCTCCCTTTATTATCAAGCCTTCCACCACTTGTAACCCGTGGCAACTACTGATATTGTTCTTCATTACTGTAGTTTTATCTTTTGGAGAGTGCAGTATAAATGGAATCATACAGTATATAACTGTTTGGTTCTATTTTCTTTCAATTAGTGTAATGTATTTGAGATTCATCCAAGTTGTTGATTGTACTGGTATCAGTACTTTATCCTTTTTATTACTTAGTATTCCATTATGTGGTTGTATGATAGTTTATCCATTCATCTATTGAAGGACGTTTGGATTGTTTCCATTTTTTTACTGTTACGAATAATGTGCTGTGAACATTCATACACAAGTTTTTTTGTGTGGGCTCATTTCCATTTCTCTTTGGTATATATACCTAGGAATATAGTGGGTCATGTGGTGGCTCTACGTTTAACTGCCAGATTGTTTTTCAAAAGCGGCAACACTATTTTACATTCTCACAAGCAGTGTCTGAGGGCTCCAGTTTCTCCACATCCTTCCAACACTTTTATCAGTCTTTCGATTATACCAATCCTAATGGATGTGAAGTACTGTCTCACTGTGTATTTTACTTGCGTTTCTCTAACGACTAATATATTTCTGGTAACTTGTATCTTTTTTGTAGAAATGTGAATTCAAAGTCTTGCACATTTTCTAATGAGATTGTTTGTATTTTTACTTTTGAGTTTGAAAATTCGTTATATATTTTGAAGACTTGGGTTTTCATTTTAACAGTGTCTTTCTTAGAGGCAAAGTTTTAAAACTGTAATAAAGTCTTAATTTATTCTTCTTAATGGATCCTGCTTTTGATGTTATTGTAAGAGTTTGCCTAACCTCAGGTCATGAAGGTATTCTCTTATATTTTATTCTGCAGAGTTCTATGGTTTTGTGCTTTATATTTAGATCTGTGATCTATTTGGAGTTAATCTTGTATAAGATATGAAATTTAGATTGAGATTAATTTTTCTTTTACATGCATATAAATGACCTGTTGTCTCAACACCATTTGTTGATAACTTTTCTTCCTCAACTGAACTGCTTTTGCACTATTGTCAAAGATTGGATGGCCATATTTATGTGGCTTTATTTCTGGGCTGTCTGTTCTGTTCCACTGACCTCTGTGTATGTTCACCAATACTATACTCTCTTGATTACTGTAGATTTATAGTAAGTGAAATTTAGTAGGGTGATTTCTCCAACTTAATTTTCTTTTGCAAAATTCTTTTAGCTATTCTGGTACTTTTGTCCTACCATGTAATGTTTAAGAATGAGCTTATCTACATCTACAAAAAAAGCTCAGCTTGGACTTTGATTGATATTGTATTAAATCTATAGGTCATTTTGGTGAAAATTGACATTGTTAATATGGTGAGTCTTCTTACATTGTATGTCTTCATTATTTTAGGTCTTCTTTGATTTCTTTATCAATGCCAGATAAAGGAGAGAGAGAGAGAGAGAGAGAGAGAGCGAGAGAGAGAGAGAGAGAGCGAGAGAGAGAGAGAGAGAGCGAGAGAGAGAGAGAGAGAGCGAGAGAGAGAGAGAGAGAGAATTTGTGCATTCATTGGTTGATTCTTGCATGTGCCCTGACCAAGGATGGGACCTGCAACCTTGGTGTTCCAGGGTGATGCACTAACCAACTGAGCTACTCAGCCAGGGCATAGTATGTACTTTTATGTTATCAAAGTTTTCATCCTGTGCTGTTTTTTTCCTGTTCAGACCTTCTAATAAGTCCTTTTTCCTTGGGTAGGTGATACCTGCTTTTTTCCCTTTGTTTGTAAACTTTTTCTTTAAAAATAGTAATAATACCTCTGGTATCGTTCATCCCCTTTTGCTCTTTAGATGAAGCTGTGTTTAGGGAATAGCAGACCCTTGAATTCTGTTTTCTTTAAGTAGAAAACCAGTAACTCTCATGTTTACCTTCTTCCTTGGACAATTATGAAGCACTTTAAAGAGCAAGAATGCAAATTAATGTTACACTGTAACTTCTCAAGTTAAAATTTTATGTAATATCAGTCATATTATGTATGGGCCTTTTAAGAAGTCAGTTGAAATCAAGATTCCATGGGTTCTTTGCTCTTTTGAGATTATGGTAATGGAACTGTAAGTGGAAAAGCCCCAAATAATAACAGTGCTTTCATTTATTATCCAGAAAATTAGTAAAATTCCAATGTTTATAAACCAGAAAGGAAGAAGAATTGGAACTCATCTCTTCTATTCAAGAATTAACTTTTGCATTTATTTTTTAAAAAGAGGAATTCTTATGACTATTTAAAATTTTCATTTTTAATTAAAAGTCATTACATATGAGTATTTCTAACTCTTCAAAGGGCAATGAGCTTATTCCTAGCGTGTTGTGTTTATAACAGAAGTGATGCCGAATTTTGTCAAATGCATTTTCTGCTTCTATTGAAATGATGCTTTCATTTTCATTTTTTTTAGTTTGTTATATTTTCTTATTGCAAACATGTTAAGATGTTGAATTACATCAGTTGCTTCCCAAATATAAACCAACCTGTATTGTTGGGATAGCTCCCACTTGGTCATTATGTATTTGCCTTGTACTATATTGTTGGATTCAGGTTGCTAAAAAATATTTTTAAAATAATTTTTGTAACTATTTTCCTAAGGGATCGTTTTCTTATAATGCCTTTGAGAGGTTTTGGTATCATGGTAATGCAGGTCTCATAGAATGAGTTGGGAAGTATTCTGTCCTTTTCAAGTTTTTGAAAGATTTTGTGCAGAATTGATATTTTTATTGATTCCTTAAATGTTCAGTAGAATTCACCAATGAAGCAAGCCATCTGGGACTGTAGTTTTCTTCATGGGAAGGTTTTTAACTACAATTTCAATTTTGTTGATAAATATAGGGTTTTTTTGGCTGTTTCTTCATGAGTGAGCTTGGGTAGTTTGGGCCTTTCAGAGAATTTGTCTGATTCATCTAATTATCAAGTTTATTTTCAAAAATTTATTCATAATATTCCCTTGTGACCCTTTTAGTATTTGTAGACTCTTTAGTGATGGCATCTCTGTCATTCCAGATATAGGCAATTTGTGTCTTCTCAGTTTTCAGAGTTAGTTTCCTCTCCTCCTCCCCATCCCCTCCCCCTCCCCCTCCTAAGTGTGGTAGAAAAGAATGCCTGTCCTGCTGCTGTAGTGTAGTGTTCTATAAACATCAATTACATTAAGTTGGTTGATGGTATTGTTCAGTCTTCCACATCCTCACTATTTTGTCTACTTGTTCTAATATTTATTGAAAGAGAGGTTTTGAACTAAAATAGAATAAATTAGTTTATTTTTTCCTGCACTTCTCTCAGATTTGTTTATATATTCATTAGGGGCATAACTATTTGTTTATTGATGCATTGGCCTATATTATCATTTAAAATGCTACTTTTTGTTCTAACACTTTTTGCTCTCTACATTGATATTAACATAGCACCCAGCTTTCTTTTGGAAATATTAGCATAGGATATCTGTTTTTCATCCTTTTTTTAAAAACTTCTTCTGGTCTTTGTATTTAAAGTGTTTCTTGTAGGTGGCATATAGTTAGGTCTTGCCTTTGTATCCATTCTCATTATCTCAGCCATTAATGTGATTATTAATATGGTTAGGCTTGAGTTTATTATTTTGCTTCATTGGTCTTTTCTTCCCCTTTATGTTTTGTGTTTTTTCTTCTTCTAGATTTAATCAAGTATTTTTATTGATTATTTCATTTTATTTCCTTTGTTGGCTTATTAGCTTTAACTCTTTTGTCATTTTTTGGGCTTATACATCTTTAACTTATGCTGTGCTCAACTTACCACACTCTACCTTCAACAGATACTATACCACCTTCCTTATAGTATATGAACTATGCAGTACTACTGTTCTCTGTATTTACCCCCCCTAACTTTGTACTATTATTGACATACATTTTACTTTTATATTTACTATAAAGCCCATGCTGCAATGTTATTTTTGTCTGTCCCATTAAGTATTTTATATCTTTATACATTGTAGTTTTCCTCTTTAGAAGTTTGATTTGAGTCTTTGCTGTTTTCATGTCTCTAACTTTTTCAACATATGGGAATCAGTTATAGTAAAATTCTTTCCATGTCTTTTTCTGCTCATCCTAGCATTTCTGTTATTCTAGGTCTGTTTTGATCGATTATTCTCATTATGGGTTGTCTTTTCCTATTTCTTTGCATGCCTGTTAATCTTTAATAGAATGATCAACATCATGTATTTTATCTTGTCGTATGGTGGATATTTTGTATTCCTATAAATCTTGAACTTCTGAGATGCAGTTAAGTTACTTGTAAACAATTCAATCTCTTTGGATCTTGCTGTTATGAACTGTTATGTGAGTTCAGAGCAAATCCAGTCTAGGACTAATTATTCCCACTACTCACATAAGACCTTTCTGTGTACTCTATTCAGTACCCTGTGAATTATTAAATTTTTTATTCTGGATTGTGGAAATAGGCACTTTTCTCAGCCATGCTTAAACAATGAGCACTGTTTAATCTTTTCAGAAAGCTCTTTGGCCAGCCTTAGGTGTTTTCCTCACACACATGTTCTGATCAATACCATGCTGAATTCTTGAGAGGAACCCTTTGTAGATTTCCCACGTTTTTTCTCTATGCAGCTCCCTTGTTTCTGGTGTTCTGTTCTGAGAACTCTAGCTGCCTCAATCTGCAAAGAGCCTTTACTGTGTCTCCTTATTTAGGGAGTCCTCTAAACTCTGCCTCTGTTTCTCCTCCCTACACCATGGCCTGTAAATTTTCTCTCAAGGCAAGAAGCAGCTCACATGGTTTGTTTTCTGCCTTTCAGGGGTCTTTGTTCTTCATTGCCTGTTATTCAGTATCTTGCAAACCATTATTTCGTACATTTTGTCCGGCTTGTTAAGGTGTTTCAGTATGCAGGGTAAAAGTGATATTCCAAAGTGAAAGCATCTCTGTATATTAATTTTATATTTTATTACCTTGCTGTATTCTCCTGTTGCTTATAGCAGTTTTTTTAGTCAGTCCTTTTCCAGGTTATCCAAACATATCATTGGCAAATAAGAATTATACCTTCCAATTTTTTATCTTTAATTTCTTGCTTCTGTGTATTTGCTTTAGCTAATACGTCCAGTAAATAATATCAGTGATATTATATTATTTAATTAAGAATAGATATAATGAATTATATCCTATTTATTAAGTTATGGAATTTATTTTATTTACTGATTATATCTGTTAATATTAATAGATTTCAATTACTCTTTTGATTTTTTGATTCATTGTATAATGCCTATTTTTTCTCTTTTGGAAACATTTAGGATCTTCTCTTTATTTTTCATTTTCTGAAATGTCATGATGATGTGCTAAAATTAATGGGTTTTAAAAAACATTAATTCACTATGTTGGACATAATGGAAGTTTAGTCCCATTTGAAGGTTCTAAGCCTTTTGGGGGAGAAGAGGGTGGTGTTATTTCTTTTATAAATTTTTATATGTACTCTTTTTGAATTTCCTATTACCTGTGAGCTGAATTAAAACTCCTCCTGCAGTGACCTTTTTTTTT
Organism: Myotis davidii; assembly: GCF_000327345.1. Taxonomy (NCBI): domain Eukaryota; kingdom Metazoa; phylum Chordata; class Mammalia; order Chiroptera; family Vespertilionidae; genus Myotis; species Myotis davidii. The sequence continues at coordinate 2,040,520 of NW_006290441.1, forward strand.
TCTCTCCTAATTTCTCTACTATTTTCCTTTCTTTTTCTTTTTCTTTTCTTTTCTTTCTTTTTTTTTTTTTTGTGTGTGTGTCTTTTGGGCACCTAATGGAACAGTGTTTCAGATCATTTATTTATTATTACTTAAAATTTTTTTTATTACTTCTCCCTTGTTCTGTAAATGCCCTTTGACATATAAACTGCTCTTTTCACAGATATTGAATCCTTCATTTTTCTGTGTTTCAAGTTCTCTGCTTTTCCTTGCATTGTCTTTATGGCCATGGAGTTCCTTTTTTGTTTGTTAAATTGATCTTTCCTTCACATTTGGTGACATTCTTAAATACCTGGTATCTCTCATTCTTTATCTCTTCAAGGAATTATAGCATAAACCTGTTTTCTGCTTCCAAAATCTTAACATTTTAAACCTGTTGTTACCTCGTTTCTTACTACTTTGCTGTTTGTATTGTTTTTGTTGTAATTTTTGGAGGGTTTTCAGGAGGTCTTGGAGATATGCACATTTGTTTCATATGCCATGCTTAACTAGAAGCCATGAATAAATTTTCTTTTATGTGTTTCATCTTGAAATTGTTTTAAATCTGCGAATCATGTGTAGTTGTAATTCTTCAAAATTTGAATGTTAGAAGAAGCTATTCCAAATGCTCACTTTTCTCTTTAGAGTTTACTTCTTGAAATCTTATATTTAAAGCCTATGTCTAAGGCTCTTCATGAGACTGATATGCCAAAATATGAAAAGTGGAGAGGTAGGTTAGCTCATCCTCGGGCCTTGAGAATGTGTTAAAATTATAAATAGGATCTTTTATTTCTAATTACTTGTTGCTCTTATCAAAGAAAACCATTTGTTTTTATGTTATTACTAGAGGCCAAGTGCATGACATTCATGCATTGGAGGAGAGGGGGTGTCCCCTCAGCCCGACCTGCGCCCTCTCACAGTCCAAGATCCCTCGGGGGATGTCTGCCTGCTGGCTTAGGCCCACGGGGATCGGGCTTAAGCCAGCAGTCGGACATCCCTCTCACAGTCTGCGACCCCTTGCTCCTTACCGCCTGCCTGCTTGCTTCTCCTCACCGCTCTACTTGCTGCTCCTTAGCACTGCCACAGAGGCAGGAAAGGCTCCTGCCACCACCACTGTGCTCATCAGCTGTGAGCCCAGCTTCTGCCTGAGCAGTGCTCCCCCTGTGAGAGCGCACTGACCACCAGGGAGCAGCTCCTGCATTGAGCAGTTGCCCCCTGATGGTCTGTGCGCATCATAGTGACCAGTCATTCTGGTCGTCCTGCTGTAACGGTCACTTAGATTTTTATTATATAGATATCAGCCTACATAACTAATGACCATTTGCTTGGATTCTCTAGGCATACAATGCATAGTAAAAGTTTTATTGTACTGATGAGGACAATATAATGTTCTGTAGTTGTAATAAAATATCTGATTGTAAAAACACCAATATAGATGACCCATTTAAATTAAGCTTCATTTAAAGCAAATTGTCTTGGATAGTCTTTTTTAAAGTATACCTCATCAAAACCCTGTCCACTAAAAATAGGCATATATATAATACCTCTATTTTATGGCATCAGAATATTGGAAAGTTTCCCAAATCTTAAATTGGCTTCTCTTCCAAAGGCTCATGACCACTATGTTTTCTCTAAACTTTTGAAAAATATATGTATATGGTAATGTCAGCACACACCTGACATTGCCATAGCCTGGCTTGGCAACAGATTTCAGTCTCCTAATGTTTCTGTTACTTTATTTTATAAATTAGTTCTTCTTTGGTCAGAATATTTCTCACAATAATAGTTCTTTGTTGTCACTTCTTTTCTGTCCTCTTTAGAAATCTATCAGCAAAACAAAATAACTTAGGAGTTGCCTAACCTTTAAAAGGAATTCAAGGGTAATTAAACATTTTTGTGCTCATTTTGGTTGTGCTTTACAAAACCAGTCTCCTTCCCAATGAAAATAATGAGATATGCCTGGGAAGATTTATAAAATGCCATGATTGACCCGGCATTAGTTATTTTAAAAACTATAAACACCTTACTCAACCAGCAATAAGGGATTGGCTAAGTTATGATACTTTTGTATACCTATATGGTATTATAATATTGGTCCTCAAAAATAATTTTCTTCAAAACAGGAAAGTAAATGAGAAAATGTAGATGTTATAGAAGGTGGAGAAAAACAGAACTCATAACTGTATATGTATGCTCCCTTTTATATAAATATTACATACATTCAGAAATAAATGCTGCAAGGAAAGGTTGCATGTTAAAGAACTTAGTTTTTAGAAAAAAAAAGAACTTAGTTTTTATTTCATTTTTCTTTTAAAATTTGTCTACCATGAATTTATATTAATATAAAATAATATCCATAAGGTGATTGGTAAAGATAATTCAGTGAAAAGATAGTTCCTAGAGATATAGACTTGAATTTTAGTCCTGTCTTTGTTACATACTAGCTATATGACATTAACATCTCATAGCATTGGTTTCATCATTTGTAAATTAATCTTGTAGGATATATATATGTGTGTGTGTATAAAATTGGTGTTTATACAAATTTTATAAATTTGTATAAACACAAATTTATAAAATGTGTTTTATAAATTTGATGGAATAGTAGATGTTTGTTTGCAGATGAGTGGCCTGTTTGGCAGATGATCTTTTTTCATACATTTGGACAACTAAAGAAACAAGCAAGTAAACAGTGTTGGTATTTGTAATGCATTAATGTGTGGAGTCTAGCAGTGTCTGTCAGTTCTAATGTTGCAAACTTGAAGTATCATTTGTTTCCAGGGTATGCCAAAATCTTACAGAAAACGGGAGCTGAACAAAGACAGATAACATCCTGAAAAGGAATCTCCATATTGACTGTTCCCAGATATGCTGTAAAATTTTTATGAGCCTGTTCTGTGTGAAATGATGAGATTCAGGTAGATGGGAGTAGTCATAAACAGAAGTTGTTGCACAGACACATGTATGTTTGAAAACAATCTTATTTGTCATCGTGTTCACTGATAATATCACTCCAAATAGATGTATTTCCTCAGTTACTTGAAAAGGAGGGCAAAATGTAGGCCAGTCAGTTATGACGGTCAATTCTAAACACTTTTGCACCTGTGATAGCATTTTCCCCCCCGTTTGCCAATGAAGACACTGGGGAGCGTAAAATCCTGTTTTTATCCTGTTTGTTTAATGCTTATCATTCTGCTTACTATCTTTTAGTGACTACTCTGTTTCCAGCTGTCTAAACATTCTCGTACATTCCTGTCAGAAATGTGACTTGAGCTCAGGTTCAAGAGTTGTTGTGTCCACTCCCTCATTGTTTATTACTTCCTCTGCATACTTTTAGTTAAGATTTGAAATGGTTTAATCAGCTAGCATTTTTATATTTCAAGTCTAAATCCTATGAGGAGTACATCTCATTAAATAGTGAGAACATCTCCTGATACCCTAAATTCTGTTATTACTTAATCTTATAATACAGTGAATTGAAAGGTAGACATTTAACTGATATTTTCATCCTTTGAGAAACCTTTGTGTAGACTCAATTTTAAGAGCTATCATTTATTTTCTGGATATTTGTATTAATATTCTCATTTGAGAATACAGCATCAAAATTTCCTATGGAATATGATTCCAGTCATACTTTTGTGTAGAGTATAAAAAATTCCTTTATAGAACTGTAATTTAAGTATCAAATAAGGGATCTCATGTAACCATTGTCTAGCTGACAACTATTTTGACAGCCTCTTTGTGAAAAATTTAGTGAAAAATATCTGACCAAGCTTACCATGAATTACCATTACTGTCTTAGTTATGGTCATATTAAGTTTAGTTTTGAAGAAATACTTACTGAATCTGAAAAATGATCTGTGGAATTTCCCAAAAGTTTTACTGTTAGACTTTTTTTAAAAATCAGAATTTAAAAGAATCCCTGTTATATTGTAAACTTAGGAAAATGAGGCCACTTAAGTAACTAAGGAGGTCTTACTGTAGAGTCTACCAGCAATAAGGGATATGAGACTCTAGGCCAGCCGTGGGCAAACTACGGCCCGCGGGCCGGATCCGGCCCGTTTGAAATGAATAAAACTTAAAAAAAAAAAGACCGTACCCTTTTATGTAATGATGTTTACTTTGAATTTATATTAGTTCACACAAACACTCCATCCATGCTTTTGTTCCAGCCCTCCGGTCCAGTTTAAGAACCCATTGTGGCCCTCGAGTCAAAAAGTTTGCCCACCCCTGCTCTAGATTCATATTCTCCTTGTGGATGTTATGTGTTTATTATTTTCTACTAGAAGAGGGAATATTCCTATAGGCATTTTTATAAACAAGGAACACCTTTAATTTTTACATAAAAATTGGACAATAAAATGTGTTTCAGTAAACTGTAAATTTATAGATGTAGATGAAGGTCTTCAGAAATGTTAAGAGTGACTGTTACCCAGGGAACCTTCTATAATATTTTATGTTTAAGAGATCATTTAAATTTGTCACAAAATTTCTATGGGCATTTTTGGCTATTCTGTAATTTTTAATTATATTTTGTGTTTGTGTAAACCATTTTAGAAAATCGAGTACATTAAGAGTTGCTTTTTCCAGTTTTAAGCAGCAAAATATCTGATTACTTTCTAAGTGATAGATCTGTGTGCTTATAAAAGAAATTTTATTTGTGAACTCTCTGTGACTGGTACCCTTGATTTGAGAAGTCTGTATATTTGATAGAATTGGAACTAACATAGATTTATTTTCATCCTTATTGAAAACCTACATAATTTCATTTAAATTTTGTGAAATACCTTCGATACCATTTTAAAAGCCTAATGAGCAGCTAATAAGAATGGATGATGACCTCTAAGAGAATAAGGTTATTTGCTATTAATTTACAGAGTGGATTCACTTTGTATCAGAAGAGTTTTTGGTTGTACAGGTGACTTGATGATGCAGGCTATATAAGTCATTATATTATTTTACAACCCAAGCACAGACACCTGTTTCCTGATTTTGAAACTCATTTTAGAAAAATATATTTAATTCAGGAAAGACGTTTGTTGAGAGAAAGAAGATTTTGAAAGAAATTTCTGGGTTTTGTTGTAACCTGATAAAACTTCCCAGTTCTACCAGGCTTATCCCTGTCTGCTATCACATAGTTTAAGCCAAGGCTAGTTACATGTTAACACACTTTTCACTAGAATAACAGGTCTCTTACTTTTGGGTCTCTCAGCTTATTGATGATCCTCAAGGAGTTTTGTTCATGTAGTTTTATTTATTCATTTATGTATTAGAAATTACAACTAGAAAAATGTAAAGCAATTTATTTATTCATTTAAAAATAATAATAAACCATTGCATATTAAATAGCATATTTTTATTAAAAAAACTATAATTCTCAAAAAAAGAGAGAAAAGAGTGCTATTGTTTTATATTTTTGTAAATATCATTAATACTGGCTTAATAAAAGACAGCTAGCTGGCTTCTTATACCTGCTCCTGTTTTCAAGCTCTTGCCGTATTTTGTTTTGGTTAAAGTATATGAAGAAAATCAGATCTCACAAATATGTACTTGGAAAGAGAGGAGGAGTATTTTAATAACCTTTTCAGATAATTATGGAAACTCTTATTTGAATACCACACCAAAATTTAATAGTCATTTCTTAAAGGTTAGTTGCAGTGTGGAATCTGTAAACACATCAGTGAACTTCTTATACTTTGTTACATTAAAATCTATTGGTCTAGTAGAATTTTTCATTCTGCAGAGAAGTTGTGAATGTGATTAACGTCTCTCTCCAAATGTAGGAAATCATCCAAATTTCACCTTTTGGATGCCTTTCTAGATTGAGTAAATGAGGATGAAAGGAGAGACAGGTTTTGGAAAAATTTGATACAGAATGAGGAAGTTTTATAGATAGAAAGATGGAAGCAGAGATTGGAACCAAGGAGGTAATAATCATAGTAATCTAACATTTACTTCATTGAATTATATGCCAGAGGCTATTCTGACTGAGCACTTTGCATATGTAACTTTGCCACACTGTCAATATTCCCCACACAGTGGTGTATATTTGTTACAGTCGATGGATGAATCTACATTGATTTGATACATCATTATCACCAAAGTCTATAGTTTACATTAGAATTCATTCTTGTGTTGTACCCACTATTACAGAATTTTCTCCACATCTTCTCCAGCACTTGTCGTTTGTTGATTTGTTGATGATAGCCAGTCTGACAGGTGTGAGATGGTACCTCATTGTTGTTTTGATTTGCATTTCTCGGATGATTAGTGACTTTGAGCATGTTTTCCATATGTAGCCTTTTTGAATTGGTGTCTTTCACTTAGTAATATGCATTTAAGGTTTCTCCATGCCTTCTGTGGCTTGATAGTTTATTTCTTTTTAATGTTGAATATTATTTGTGTGGATATGCCACAGTTTATTTTTCCAGTTCCTGTTGCTTCACATCCTTGACAATTTAGTATTGTCAGTGTTTTGGATTTCAGCCATTACTATAAGTGTGTAGTAGTATTTTGTTTTTATTTAGAATTTCTTAATGACTTATGGTGTTGGACATCTTTTCATATGCTTATTGCCTTCTATAAATCTTCTTTGGTGAGGTGTCTGTTCAGTTTTTACCCTTTTTAAAAATTGGGTTGTTCATTTTCTTATTATTGAGTTTTAAGAATTCTTTGTATATTTTAAATGATAATACATTACCATATATGTCTATTGCAAATATTTTCTTTAAGTCCTTGGCTTGTCTTGTTTTCTTGACAGTTTCTTTCTCAGAGCATAAGTTTGTAATTTTAATGAAGTCTAGCTTATCAATGATGATTTCATCGTTCATGCTTTTGGTGTCATATCTAAAAAGTCATTTGAACAGAGTCATTTAGATTTTCTCCTGTGTTATCTGCTAGGAGTTTTATAGTTTTGCATTTTACATTTTGGTGATACACTTTGAGTTAATTTTTGTGAAGGGTGTAAAGTCTGTGTCTAGATTTATTTTCTTGTATATAAATATCTAGTTGGTCCAGCACCATTTGTTGAAAAGACTATCTTTTCTCCACTGCATTGTCTTTGTTTCTTTCTTTATCAAGTTTGGTTGGTTGTATTTGGGCTCTCGATTCTGTGTGATTGATTCATTTGTCTCCTTTTTTTCACTAATACTACACAGCTTTACTTATTGTAGCTGTATAGTAAGTCTTGAAGTTGGATAGTGCCATTCTCTGACTTTGTTCTCTTCTTTCAGGATTGTGTTGGCCACCTGGGTCTTTTGCTTCTCCCTGTAAGCTTTAAAATCAGGTTAATGATACTCATAAAATGACTTCCTAGGATTTTGTTTTGGGATTGCATTTGACAATATTGTGTTCCTATCCATGAACATGGACTCTCTCTAATTAGTTCTTTTTTTTTTTCCATCAGAGTTTTTTAGTTTTCCATGTATAGATCTTTTATTTATTTTGTTAGATTTATATTTTATTTCTTGAGGTGCTAATGTATTTCATTTTATTTTAGGGGGGTTGCTAATATAAACAGTATTGTATTTTTTAAAATATATTTTTATTGATTTCAGAGAGGAAGGGAGAGGGAGAGAGAGATAGAAACATCAGTGATGAGAGAGAACCATTGATTGGCTGCCTCCTGCACGCCCCACACTGGGGATCAAGCCTGAAACCCAGGCATGTGCCCTTGACTGGAATCGAACCTGAGAACATTCAGTCCACAGGCTGACACTATCCACTGAACCAAGCCAGCCAGGACACATTTTTTAATTTCAAATAACACTTGTTCATTGTTGGGTATGTAGGAAAGCAGTTGACTTTTGTATATTAACCTTGTGAACTGGAACCTAGCTATAATTGCTTATTACTTCCATGTTAATTACTTTTTGTTGACCTTTTCAGATTTTCTACACATACAATCATGTCATCTAAGAACAAAGATAGCTAAATTTCCTTCTTTCTAATCTGCACATTAAAGTTAAGAAACATCCCCGTATTCTTAGTGTGCTGAGAGTTTCTGTCATTAATAGGTGTTGAATTTTTTAGATGCTTTTTCTGCATCTATTGATGTGATCATCTGCTTGAACGGGGTTAGCTTCTTGATGTGATTAGTTGTTTTTATTTATTTATTTAAATACATTTTTATTGACTCCAGAGAGAAAGGGAGGCGGGGGGAGGGGCGGGGGAAGGGTAGGAAAGAGACAGAATCATCAGTGATGAGAGAGAATCATCGATCAGCCACCTCTTTCATGCCCCTACTGGGGACTGAGCCTACAACCCAGGCATGTGCCCTGACCTCCTGGTTCATAGGTTGATGCTCAAGTTAGGTTGAGCCACACTGGGCAGGCTAGACAGTTGATTTTTAACTATTGGACCACCTTGCATACCTAGAATAAATCCTACTTGGTTGTGGTATGTAATTTTTTCAGTGTTGGATTTGACTTGCAAGTATTTTGAAGATTTTTGCATCTATGTTCATGAGAAATATTGGTCTGTTGTTTTTTCTTGTAATTTATTTTCCTGGTATTTGTATTTAGGGTAATGCTGGATTCATAGAATGAGTTAGAATGGTATTTCCCTTGCTTCTATCTTCTGGAAGAGTTTGTATAGAGTGGTCTAATTTCTTCCTCAGATACTTAGTAGATTTATCAGTAAACCCATTTGAGCCTGATACTTTGTCTTAGATGGTTATTAATTATTGAATCATTTTAAAAAATAGATATTGGCTTTTTCAGATTATCTATTTCTTCTTTTGTAAATTTTATCAGATTATGTCTTTCATCTAGGTTATCAAATTTGTGGGCATGAGGTTATGCATAATATTCCTTTACTATTTTTTAAAAATATTCATGGGATCATTTCTAATGGTAGTAATTAATATCTACTCTTTTTCTTAGCCTGGTTAGTGTCTGGTCAATTTTATTGATCTTTTCAAAGAACCAGCCATAGGTTTTATTGATTTTTCTCTTTTGAATTTCTGTTGTCTATTTCATTAATTTCTGCTCTAGTTAAAATAAATTTCTTTTTGCTTACATTGGTTTAATTTGCTCTTTTTTCTAGTTTCCTAAGATAGAATCTTAGATTACTGATTTTAGATTAATTTTCTTTTTTAATATATGCATTCAATGCTATAAATTTCCCTCTAAGCACTGCTTTTACTGAAGCCCACAAATGTTGATAACTTGTATTTTTATTTTCATTTGGTTCAAAATACTTTAAAATTTCTTCTGAGATTTTGCTTTTATCCATGTGTTATTTAGGAGTGTGTTCTTTAATCTCCAAATATTTTGAGATTTCTCAGCTATCTTTCTGTTACTGATTTCGAATTTAATTCTACTGTGGTCTGAGAGTGTACATTGTATAATTTCGATTCTTTTTAATATGTTAAAGAGTATTTTATAGCCCAGAATGTGGTCTGTCTTGATGAACAAGATATCTCTCTTATTGCACTGAATTGAAGTCCCTTAAGGTTAATGAAGACATTTAAAAATAATTCTGTTTTCCATCAGTGACAGAGACTTGGCATTTTATCTTCAACTTTTTGATCTGTTGTAATGGGGGAAGGTCTCTCATTTTGGTGCTATGTTCCTGTGTGTGCCAAACTAGGTCTGAGTAGCATCTGTGGAAAATCTAGGCTGTCCTCAAAAAATGTAAGTGCACATTAGTGAAGGTATTTTACATAATGAATCTGTACATTTTCAATTTTTATATTAGTTGAGGTATTGTCACATCAGCCTGAAATTTTTAAAAATTTGGGGATATTTAACATTTCTCAGAGATTTGTAAGTAATAAATTTTCATAGTACTTATAAAATGTGACAATATTTTTCTATCCCATTTAGTTTTGTCAGCCCAGTGGGTGGCAGCTGTCCAGAGAGAGGAAGCAGCCAACGTTTTTTGTGGTGGTCCTGACAGATATTGACTCAGATCGACATTACTGCTCATGCCTAACCTTCTATGAGGCGGAGATCAATCTTCAGGTATGACAACTTTTCTAGCCTAAGTATAGCCAAAAGGACTACATTTAGGATTTTGTTTATACCATATTTGTTAGAACTGCCAGCTTGAGTTCTGTGGGCTACTTTAAAAAGAATGCATTACTATACTGTTGAAAGCAACAACAACAATTACATCCAAGTTTAATTGTTCTCTTTTAAAATAAAATTCATCATCTGAATGCTTCTAAGAACAGCATATGTGTGAATTTGTTTAAGAAGTTTTGTATCCAAGAAATCTATGGCATTTCTATACACCAATAGTGAACTTACAGAAAGAGAGATTAAAAAAGCAATCCCATTTACCATCACACCAAAAAAATTAAGATACCTAGGAATAAACTTAACTAAAGAGGTAAAAGACCTCTATTCAGGAAACTACAGGATGTTGAAAAAAAGAGATAGAGGAAGACATAAACAGATGGAAGAACATACCATGTTCATGGATTGGTAGAATCAACATCATTAAAATGTCCATACTACCCAAAGCAATCTATAAATTCAACACACTCCCCATTAAAATACCAATGGCATATTTCACAGACCTAGAACAAACTCTCCAAAAATTCATCTGGAATAAAAAAAGACCTCGAATAGCCACAGTGATCCGGAGAAAGAAGAACAGTAGGTGGGATCTCAATACCAGATATC
>NW_006290441.1:2051635-2080467 GCF_000327345.1 Myotis davidii
GGATTCAAATCAAAACAACAATAAGATACCATCTCACACCTGTCAGAATGGCTATCATTAACACATCAACAAATGACAAGTGCTGGCAAGGATGTAGAGAAAATGGAACCTTCCTGCACTGCTGGTGGGAATGTAGACTAGTGCAGCCACTGTGGAAGACATTATGGAGTCCTCAAAAAAATTAAAACTGGAACTCCCATTTGACCCAGTGATTACACTTCTAGGAATATATCCCAAGAAACCAGAAACACCAATCAGGATATATGCATCCCTATGTTCATAGCAGCACAATTCACCATAGCTAAGATCTGGAAACAGCCTAAGTGCCCACCAGCGGATGAATGGATTAGAAAACTGTGGCACGTCTACACAATGGAATACTATGCTGCTGCAAAATAGAAGGAATTCTTACCATTTGCAACAGCATGGATGGAACTGGAGAGCATTATGCTAAGTGAAATAAGCCAGTCAATGAAAAAAATACCGCATGATCTCATTCATTTATGGATCATAAAGACCATTATAAACTGATGAACAAAAATAGATACAGAGGCAGAGCAGCATTGAACAGACTGTCAAACTACAGTGGAAGCCTGGGGAGGGTTGGGGGGCTGGGGGTAAGAGATCAACCGAAGGACTTGTATGCATGCATATAAGCATAACCAATGGACACAGACACCGAGAGGTAGAGGAGGCCAGGGGAAGGTCAAGGGGGAAAAAAAGGAGACATATGTAATACTCTTTGTAATACTTTAAGCAATAAAACAAAATTTTTTAAAAAAGTTTTGTATCCTCTCATGTTGAACTTGCCATTTTCCTTGTCAGTCCTTTTTCTGAGGGGATCTTTCACAGAATATATATAGAGCATTTAATCAGAATGTTTATAGATCACTTATTACAATTCTCGATATTATTTTTGAAGCACCTAAGTAAATACTAATATACCTCATTACGATTAGTGGTGGTAGTAGCAAGATGGTGGAACTGAAATTTATAAGCCACAACTGTAGAAATTGAAAATACTTGATTTAATTGGAGTTCTTAGTTTGAGGCAACTGGATATACTTCCTCTATGCAAGAAAGGATTTATGACAATTATTGGGCAGCTTATGTAATTTCATGGCTGAAGAGTAAACAAACGAATTCTGGGTGCTAGGAACTGCCTAGCTTGGGGCTGTTGTAGTAGAAACCACACTTGCCCTACCTTATACCATTTGGCACTTATGATGTTGGGCATTAGGCAATATAATATTCATAATAGGTGCCCTGAAAAACCCAGCCTCCCATGTGCAGTATGTTCTCAAATTGTTGATTTCTTCTTCAAGTCTCATTCGGGTCGATTCCTTGAGAAAGTCAGATTGCATGCAAATCCCACTCCTCTGAAAAGGAATAGGAAAATATTTTTCTTATGGTTATTTGTTTTGCTTTCAAGGCTCTGTAATACAAGAAGAGTTTGTAATTATAAAAGAATTTAAAGGTTTTTGAGAGGGTCAATTTGCATTATTTGCTATACTTTCTACTATATACAAATGAATGAGTATTATCACCAGGGAAAAAGGTTGGCTTTCTTTCTGAAATGGCCTCACAAAGGAGCATTTGTTGTTTTGGTTACTTTAATTAAATTCCAAGATAAGAATTTTCTAGATGTAGAAATCTGATTTCTACAAGGGGAGACAAATCACTTTTCATGATGCAGAATTACATTATCCAAGTTGATTAGACTGATGTATAAAAATCAGCATGCTAGTTTATTTACAGTGATAAGTTAAAAGGTTCGATACAACAAAATATGTATTATCTGCATCATCAACACATTCTCTTCTTCTCTGATCTTTGTGTGAAGCTGTATCAAAATCAGAAGCATTTTGATTGTGGAATCAATCTAACGAATATTTAATATCAAATATTTAACACCTGTCAGACTAACATAATCCGTTGTTTATATTTGAAATGAAGAATTCTATTGTCAATGAGGAAAGAAAAATTAGAAGTCTATGACTATAGTCATCGCTAGCTTGAATAATGTTTGGGTGGATGTTGCCAACAGATGACTAATCTAATTCCTATTTTGATCAATTCAGTCTAAATAAGTGGTCCAGCTTCTGGCTGTTTCCCTACTCAAGAGTCTCTTTTTCCTCTTTTAGGCAACCTTTCATTTTTATCCATGTTGATCTTTAGAATTTAAGTCAGTGCTGAGAATGCAGCATTTTCTTATTCTTGAGAGAGTCTCTTCACAACTTTCTAGAATTGTGTAATGAAACTAGCTGTGATTAATTAAGTTCTCCCTCCTTTCTCCTTTACTATTAACCCATCTCCCTCCCCGACACCCCCACTCCAAATAAACTGCCAGAAAAGTAATTCACTAGGAAGACAGTGTAGCGGGGTTCCAGTCCAAGAGGGTGACATAGGAAGTTCCTGAACTCACTTCCTTCCATGGACACATCGAATCTACAGCTACACATGAAGCAATTCCCACCAAAAGAAATTCAGAAATTGCTGAGCAAGTCCTATACAAGCAGTTACAAGAAAGTGCCCACACTGAAATGATTAGAAAAGGCTAAGACAACATCTCACCATAAACCCCACCCCTGGAACTATAAAAGACTCCAAATAGCCAGAGTAATCTTGAGAAAGAATAATAAAGTTGAAATCATCACACTTTGTGATTTGAGCATATATTGTAAAATTACAGTAATCAAGACAGTATGTATTGGTGTAAAAACAGACATATAGGTCAGTGGAACAGAATATAGAGCCCAGAAATAAGCACATGCTTATATAGTCAATTAATCTATGACAAAGGGACCAAGAATATAGAATGGTGACAGGGCAGTCCATTCAGTAGATGGTATTGGGAAGACTAGACAGCCACATGCAAAGGAACAAAACTGGAACCCTGTCTTACACCATATACAACAATAAGTTCAAAATGGATTAAAGACTTGAATCTAAGACAAGAAACCAAATATCTGCTAAAAGAAAACTTGAGGGTAACCTTGATGAAGGCCTTCGCAATGAATTTTTACATTTGACACCCAAAGCAAATGTCAATAGAAGCAAAAATTAGTGGGACTACTATATGAAACTATAAAGCTTCTACACAGCAAAAGAAACCAACAAAATCAAAAGGAACCTACAGAATGGGAGCATATATTTACAAGTTATCTGATAAGGGGTTAATATCTAAAATACATGAGGAACTCATACAACAATAACAAAAAAAATCCAATTAAAAGATTGGCAAAAGCCTTGATAGACATCCCCCTCCCCCCCCCAAAAAATACAAATGGCAACAGGTACATGAAAAGGTGTTCAATATTATCAGGGAACTGCAAATCAGGACTACAATGAGATATCATCTAATATCTTTTAGAATAGTTTTCATCAAAAAAGACAAGAGAATAGTATTGGTGAGGCTGTAGGAGAAAATGTGAATTGGTACAATGACTATGGAATACAGTATGGAGGTCCCTCAAAAATTTCAAATAGAACCCCCTGATTGAGCAGTCTCATTTCTGATTACTATATATCCAAAGGAAATGAAAACAGGATATCACAGAGATATCTGTATTCCCATGTTCATTGCAGCATTATTCACAGTAGCCAAGACATGGAAACAACCTAAGTGTCTATAAGCAATTGAATGGATAATGATGTTACACACACACACGCACGCACGCACGCACGCACGCACGCACGGGAATATTACTCAGCCACAAGAAAGAAGGAAATTCTGCTATTTAAGACAACATGGATGGAACCTGAGGGCATTATGTTAAGTGAAATAAACCAGACAGAGAAAGACAAATTGTACATGGCATCATTTATATGTAGACTCCTAAGGAAAAAAAAGTCAAACTCATAGAAATAGAGAGTAGAATGGTGGTCTCAGGGACTGAGGATTTGGGGAAATAGGGAGAGGTTGGTAAAAGGGTAGAAACTTTCAGCTATAAGAAGATTATGGTCTGAGGATCTGTAGTAAAATATGGTGACTCAAGTGATAACATGTATAATTGACGTTTACTAAGAGAGTACTTCACAAATGTTCTCATAACCAAAGGTAAATATGTGAGGTGATGGATGTGTTAGTTAACTCGGTGGGGGAAATCCTTTTTACAATGTATCTGTATATCAAATCACCAACTAAATATTTTATAATTTTCTCAATTATACCTTAGTAAAGAAAAAAGCGGTCAATGTTGCAGGTGTAAAGAGGTTCTAGGAATTCTTGGATATTTTTCAAACTTTTAATATGAAAATAATTTTAAACTAACAGAAAAGTTAAAAGTATATTCCAAACATCTATATATCCTTTACCCATATTCACCTGTTTTTAATATTTTACCCCATTTCTTTATTATCACAAATAATATTTTATTATTTTTAATAGAATAAGTATTATTTCTTACATAGACATAGTATGGTTAACAATCTTGGGAAATTTAACATCAGCATTATACTTTTATCTAACCCAACATCCAAATTTCCATTTTATCATTTGTTCTGTGTCCTTTATTGCTCTTTTTTATGTCCCCCAGTCAGGATGCAGTTTAAAATCGTGTATTGCATTGAATATAATTCTCTTTTTTCTCTTTTCACCTAGCATAGTTGCACAGCATTTCATTTTGTTTGACACTGACATTTGAAAATAATGCAGGTCCCCATGCCCCATTTTGATAGAATGCTTATTGTTTTGTGTTTTTCTGATGTCTCTCATTTTTAGTTTCAGGTTATACAGTGGGAATACTACCAACATTTGGGATACTAAGTATGTTCCTTATAAAGATTCCTTGTAAAGTAGGGTGGGGAACCTTTTTTCTGCTAAGGGCCATTGGGCTATTGATAACATCATTCACTTAATATGCATTTACTAGTATGCTGCTATGAAAAAGCTCCTAGATTTACTGAATTTCAGACCCCACCTGCAGTTGCCTTAGCAGGGCCAGACTAAATGATTTCGTGAGCTTTATACTGCCCACAAGCCAGACGTTCCCCATTCCTTCTGTAAGAGAACACATCTGGAAGTACACAATATCTGCCTCCATTGATGATGTTAATTTGGGGTACCTGGTCAAGTGATTGTCAGATATCTCTGTTGTGTAGTTGCTAATTTTTTTGCCTGTAACTAATAAGCAAGGCACTTTAAGAAGACACTATAAGACTGTGCAAATATTCTATTACTCATTTATCATGCTCCCCCTAAGATTTAGCATTTAGTTGTGATTCTTGCCTGTGACAACTTTTATTACGATTGTAAAATAATGTTTTTCTAACTTCATATACCTTTAACCAGTCAGTAGTTGACATTTTATTATAAGCAAAGAGCATTCTCACCTTGTCTGTCTGAGATATAAACTCATGTGTTCCAATTTCTTTTTCTCTTCGACAGTATGTAGTTAATGATTTTACTTGTGTTCATGCATAAATTATCCTGGATTTGACCAACAGGTACTCCTTCACACTTGTTCCTATATTATTTTGACAAGGCCCCATCATTTTTTAAAAAAGCTTGTTTTACTTTCTATTATAACAAGCTGATCCAGGCTCATCTTATTCCTCCCCTTCCTCAGCCTTGAAAATCAGCCATTTCTCTGAGCAGCCCTGGCACATTTGAGTACAGAATATTAGAAACTAAGATCTGGGCTCTTGTATATTTGAAATCAGAGTTTAAAAAATTACTGCTTTTAGCTCAGATATTTCCCCATTTGCCATTTTAAGTTGACCAAAAATATAATTTATTTATTTTTTATTTTTTAATCCTCACCTGATGATATTTTCCATGGATTTTTAGAGAGAGTGGGAGAGAGAGGGAAAGACAGAGAAAAATATTGATGTGAGAGAAGCACATTGATTGGTTGCCTTCTGCACGTGCCCTGCTGGGGAGGAGCCCTTGACTGGAATCGAACCCAGGTCCCTTCAGTCTGCAGGCCAACACTCTATCCACTGAGCCAAATCAGCTAGGGCTAATTTATTTCGTTTTTATAGTCAGTTAGTAGAAGGTTAGAAGCTGCTTCTTACAACTCTTCCCACGATTCTGAAAATACAAATAAGTCATAAAAATTCTGGCTCCTGTATAATTGTGCTAGGGTAATATGTCCTAACCAGAATTATATGACAGCTTTTCTGTGCTCAGAACAGAAAATTAATGAATTTTGGAATTGGTCCCCCAAAAATGGTACAAACAAGGAGGTAGAATTTGAAAGAAGAAATAAAAACCCAGATAATGTTCCTTTATAGGTCGTCAGTAATATTCCCAAATTTAGTGTGAACACTCAACTATGTTGTTTGTTTAAAAATGTGTTTTTCTTTTATTTTTGGATCATATCATCAGTTCAAAAATAGATCTTTTTATTCTCTTGGTGTGAATTACTTCATAGTAAATATAATATGACACATTATTTGGAAGCCTAAGTAGGGGAGGAACTTAGGGACACACACCATCCAAAATATAATTGTGCAACTTTTAAAATGTTGACTTTTATCTCTCCATGATACAGTGTACTCTCACAAATCACCAGCAAATCTTTGATATAAAATTTTGGGTAATATATTTCCAGAATTGTTCAACCAGGCAATGTGATTGTAAATTTTTTCTAAGTAATCAGTAAATTATGATAGATGTGAAATTGCTTTTTAGAGGCCTGGTGCAATGCCATTCGTGCACTAGCGGAAAGGAAGGAGGTTCCTCAGCCCGGCCTGCACCCTCTCGCATTCCGGGACCCCTTGGGGGATGTCCGCCTGCTGTGGAGCCAGGAGAGGCTCCTGCTGCCACCGCTGCACTTGCCATTCATGAGCCTGGCTTCTGGCTGAGCAGTGATTCCCCCTGTGGGAGCACACTGACCACCAGGGGGCAGCTCCTACATTGAGCGTCTGCCCCCCTGATGGTCAGTGTGCGTCATAGCGACTGGTTGTTCTGCCATTTGGTCGATTTGCATATTAGGGTGTTTTTTAAAAAATATATTTTATTGAGTTTTTTTATAGAGAGGAAGGGAGAGGGATAGAGAATTAGAAGTATCGATGAGAGAGAAACATCAATCAGCTGCCTCCTGCACATCCCCTACTGGGAATGTGCCCGCAACCAAGGTACATGCCCTTGACCAGAATCGAACCTGGGACCCTTCAGTCTGCAGGCTGATGCTCTATCCACTGAGCCAAACCGTTAGGGCCATATTAGGGTTTTATTATATTGGATTTTAAAAATTGATAAACCTATCTAAATTTTTATTTAGTTATATCACTTTAAAGTTTTTAAATGCATTTTAAAAAGTGTTTATGAATAAATAATAATAATGAAATTTGCAGTAAAAATATTTGATATGTTAGGAAACAAAATATCAAAGAAAGAGGTGGGAATGAATGAGGATACTTTGGAGAAGTAAATAAGTAATAAAGAGGGAGATTCATAGCAGGCATAAGATACGTTTCTTCATCTCAATTTGCTTAAAATCTAGCTTGGGAGGCAAAACCAAAACTTAAGTGTAAAGATATTCCAAAGTATCATATGCTAGAATCAGTTCAATGAAAGAATTAATAATTGAAGACTAGGTAGCTAGAGTAAGTCTTGGAAAGTTTAAAGGTCTCAGTGGACATTTAAAACACAAAAACTAAGACTTAGACTAAGGGAAAGAAAATGGGCAATCCAGGCAAAAAGCTTATGGGTTGAAAAAAAGATTTTAGTGCTTATAATACATTGAAAGTTTATCATATTCCAGGCACTATGCTAAAAGTTTTATAATACTTTGTAATAGTCCATTTTCTTTAATTCACATGTAGTTTATTTGATTTTCTTCTCACAAGAATACCAATTGGTAGGCTTTAATATTCTCATTTTATTATTTTTATTTATTTTATTGTAATATAGGTTTTAATTAAACAAATAGGGTGACATTGGTTTATAATCTCTTTATATAAAAGCCTAAGCGACCATTATGACTGAACAACCAGAATGACCGGTTGACCAGTCTCCATGACATGCTCTGACCATCAGGGAGCAAACGCTCAACACAGGAGCTGTCTCCTGGTGGTCAGTGCACTCCCACAGGGGGAGCACTGCTCAGCCAGAAGCTGGGCTCATGGCTAGTGAGTGCAGCTGCGGTGGCAGGAGCCTCTCCTGACTCCGTGGCAGTGCTACCTAGTGGCAGCGGCAGGCGCAGCGGGCCAGGATGAGCACGAGTGGTGTGGCGCCACGCCCCGGCTCAGGTTCCTCCCTGGACACCTGCTGCTTGGCACATTGCTACATCCCCTGAGGGGTCCTGGATTGCGAGAGGGTGCAGGCCAGGCTGAGGGACCTCTCCCCTGCCCTGTGCACAAATCTGTGCACCAGGCCTCTAGTAGTATAAGTTTCAAGAATAAAATTCTAGAGAGATCAACCAAAGGGCTTGTATGCATGCATATAAGCCTAACCAATGGACACAGACACCAGGGAGGTGAGGGCATTAGGGGGGTGGGGGGCAATAGAGGGATAAGGACACATATGTAATACCTTAATCATTAAAGAAAAAAAATTTTTTTAAAAGAATAAAATTCTATAATACATCATCTGTATATTGCATTGTGTGCTCACCACCCATAGGCTAGTCTCCCTCTATCATCATATATTTGACCCTTATCCTCTATATTCTCCCTCCTCCCTCTTCCCCTCTGGTAACCTTCATAGTGTTGTCTCTGTCTATGTTTATCTTGTTTGTTCATTTATTGCTTCCTGTTTTATAGCCCACATATGAGTAAAATCATACAGTTCTGGTCCTTTCCTATCTGATTTATTTCACTTAGCATGATACTCTCTAGATCCATCTCTGTTGCTGCAAATGTCAGTATTTCATTCTTTCTTATGACTGAATAGTTTTCTAATTATATATATCAGTCTTCTTTATACAATCATGGGTTGAAGGACACTCAGGTTGTTTCCATGTCTTGGCTACCATAAATAATGCTGCAGTGAACATAGAAATACATGTGTCTTTATGAATAAGTGTTCTCAAATTTTTGGGTGTATACCCAGAAGAAGGATTACTAAGTCATATGGAAGCTCTATTAACATTTCTATTTTATAGATGAGGCTAAAGGACTTACCCAGGGACACTTAGGTACTAAGTCAACTTGAATCAATCAGCCTCCAAAGACCAAACACAAAAAGAAGGCTGCAAAAATTATATCAGTGTCCTTGGTCCAAGAATATGTCAAGAGTAAGACCATAATTGGTCTTATTTATTATTTATTATCAATATCTGGCATTGCAAACATTATAAATCTATGGAATCTGTACATTTTAATAAATATCATTTAAAGTTTAGCTTGTGAGGAAAAATACATTTAAATGCTCATAATAAAGTACAACAATTCCAAATGATTAAGCAATTTGCCTGGAAAAATGAAGTAATAAAAATAGATTTCTAAACTGATGGGAATACTTGGAGCAGTGGAGGAAATCACATACAAAACATTTGATAGATTTTTCTGAAGAATAACCCAATTATATTTTGTTTTTCTTTACTCCACCCCCGCACCTCACTTATCAAACTACACTATGCTCATTGTAGAAAATTTGGAATACATTGGGAAAAAAGAAAGAGAAGAGCAAAAATAGTTTGACCTATTTTCTTTTAATAGTAAAGTTTTTTTTAACTAAAACTTTCTGTAGACATAATTAATGTCTAATTTGCCATGTGAATATAATATACTTAATTTCCTAATGGGCATGTATTTCACTTTTTGTCAATATTATAAATAACACTATGATTAATATCTTTTTGGAAAAATATTGATTCCCTTGGAGGGTTTTGTTAATGATAATCTACCTACCTGAATTAGAAATTATGCATTGTGAAGCGTGGAACTGAGCTTGTTTCTAATATATCAGCATTATACTTGATAGTATTCTAGAGACTAATACACCTTATTCAACAAAGAGAGTCTAGTGAAAACTAGCATAACTAACATAAGTCAAACAGAGGTAAAAAAGTTTGAGGGATTTATATATTCTGAGTTTGTTCTGTAGTTTGATAATTTGCAACATATGCAAATATGCAAATATTCACAGGGGATTCTTCTTATAGTATTAATGAGTGAAATTATGCTTCTTACAAAAGGTTTATGTACCTGTTTCTCCCTTTCAAATGAGAATTGGCTGGTGGAGAGAATGCTGAGACTTAAACAGCCTCCTTTTTGTAGGGCAAAACTTTCATTGACTTAGCTATGGTTAGTTAATATTATACGCTTAAAATTATGAGGCACTAAAACTACAGAGAACAAGTTTTGAGAACAAGTTCCCAAAGTCCTTCAACATTAAGTGCCTTTTCTTAAACTCTGACAGCAATTTTATACCAGGAAAGGCTGCAGTAAGAATTGTGTGTTGTTACTACTATTTCATTTAAACACAAGAAAGATTATTGCCTTCATATATAATTAAAGGAAAAAAGTCTGAACATGTTTTCATATTTACAATTTGACTTCTCATATGTAACCTCTTCCAAACAGTTTTCTTGGAATCAATATCTCTTTCTTGTAAAGGTTTTATATCTACACTAATAAAAGAGAAACATACAAATTGGTGTCACTCCGCTATGCCCAACAGCCAATCAAGATGAGTATGCAAATTAACCCAACAAAGATGGTGGTTAATTTGCATATGTAGGCGTGGAGCAAAGACTGAAGGCTCCAACCTGAGCGAAGACTGAAGATGACTGAAGACTGAAGAGGCTTGGCTTCTCTGTTGCAGTCGGAGCGGAGAAGCCTCCAGGCTTGCCTTCTCCTCTGGGGCTGGAGCGAAGGCCTGGGTCCCAGGTGCTGGAGGAAAACTGGTGCCGGCAGCCAGGGGAAGGAAAGCCTAATGCATGAATCTCTTCGTGCAACAGGCCTCTAGTAAGAATATAAGAGAATGGAAAGAGAACTAGCCCAAGAGTTAGAATACTTGACTTGTTAATCCCCATTGTACCTTTAATGAGCTGTATGACCTTGGCAGGTCTTTTCATTCCTCTGGCATGAGATTGCTAGTTTGTGAAATGAAGTAGGTACTTCCAGTAATTTTTTTTTAATTTTTATTTATTTACTTATTTTTTATTAGTTAAGGTATTACAAATGTGTCCCTCCCCTACTTTCCATCTGGGGATTGATAGCCTGATCACTGTTTCCAGTAATATTTTTATTATTCTGTCATGTTAACTGTATCTAGTTTTAAAGACTCATTTTAATTTTGTTCACATTAAATATACTTTAAAATTTCCACTTAAACTATGATCCACAGAATACTATTCCTAATCACCTGATCAAGACATTTTTTAGATGAATGTACAATGCTAGAATTTATTGTTTGTACTTGTTTATAACCAAATATTTCATTTCTTTATGGTATGTTTCAATATATCATGTTACATGATCATTAAACAAGGTTTCAACATACATTCTTAAAAAAAACAACACTGAAATTTTGATCTTTGTGTTTAGCACAAAACTTTTCTATCAGGAATTCCAGGGAAGAATATTTTATTTAACCTATGAATTGGTAAACTTGTTTTATGATCTTACTAGAGGCCCGATGCATGGAATTCATGCAAGAATAGGCCTTTCTTCCCCCAGCTGCTAGCACTGGCTTTCCTTTGGCACCCGGGATCTGAGCTTCCCTCACAGCCCCGCTTCATCTGAAAGGACGTCTGGTCTAACTAGCATATTACACTTTTATTATTATAGATAACTCACCAAATAATGATGATGTAATTGCTCAGTCTAATATATGATTTAGTGTTTTATCATTTATTATTTTTACCAGTTTTAACAAAAACTGGCATTTCATGCATAGAGATGTTGGAACTGCTTGCTTCTAATATAATCAATATTGTACTTGACAGTGTTCTAGAGACTACATACTGGAAAAAAAAATTTTAAAAGAGTCCATTGATTATGATGGTTCACAAAATAATGTTCTTGAATCTATGAGAACCTAATTTTGAAATGGTTAATCTTGTTAGAAAACAAACATGAAGTCTATCTGCTGTTTCTTCAGCTCACACAGAAGTTTCACTCATTATCTGTTTCTCTTCAGAGAGAAGGATTAGCTTAATAGCATTTCTCATCATTTTGACACTTTAAGTCAGTCTTTGATTTTCTTAAAAATTTTGTAAGATACACCAAAGAATTCTTGAGTACTTTCTAATAATTGAAACTTGAATCAGTTATATCTTGGGGATAAATGATGAGCAGGAACATTCCTCCCTGTCAATGACTATATTCCTCAGTTATAATGACTAATTCATTAATTCTGATTAATTCACAACATTAATTTGGAGGGGAAATATGCATTAAGAATTATTGAGCCCTAGCTGGTTTGGCTCAGTGGATAGAGCGTCAGCCTGCAGATTGAAGGGTCCCAAGTTTGATTTTGGTCAAGGGCACGTGCCCAAGTTGCAGGCTAGATCCCCGGTAGGGGGCATGCAGGAGGCAGACGATCAATTATTCTCTCTCATCATTGGTGTTTCTATCTCTCTATCTCTCTCCCTTCCTCTCTGAAATCAATGAAAATATTTTTTTAAAAAAATTATTGAAGTAAAATATGCCAAAAATTGAAACCTTCAACAAATTGCCTTTGTCACGTTTCTTATTTTAAAAAATGCATTGTAAGTTAATCCATTTTATCAACTAACAATGTCAACATAGGCAAGGAATTTTAGTGAAATATGCCTATCATAAAATGTTAGTGTTTAGTTTATCCTGTTTTTCAAAAGATGTATAAGGACTAAAATTAGGGAGATGAAATTAAAATTACAGTTAAACTTGCTAACCTCACTTTGAGTGTTTCGATTTGCTTCCTTGTTGAATTGAGTCTTCTTTGTCCTTTCGCTTTCCCTCTAACTATTGTATTCATCCCTTAAATCCTAGCTCGCTGCTGTGAGCCTTGTCCCTTCTCAGATTTCTTGAGCACTTTAAATATGAATTTTCAAAATGTTACAGTATTATTTTGTACTAGTTAATGTTATTTCATCTGTGTTGGTTTTAGCACTTAAGCTAGATTATAAATTTCCTGACACAGTCTGTACTTATCCTTCTGTGACATCCACTGTGTGGCCAACTTAGTAGTCAGTGTTTAATAAATAAACACATACTGATTCATTTCCGTTTACTTTTTATAACTTTAAACTTTTTATTATAAAGATAATACAATTGTAAACATTTGAGAAAATTATTTTTCTCTGGATATGTGTATAGTACTTTTATGTGGTATATATCAACAATAATCCCATGGCCCAAAGACAACTGCCAATCTTTTTTGTTTTTTTTCAGTTTCAGAGAGAGGAAGGGAAGGAGAAAGAGAAACATGAGGTGAGAGAGAAACACTGATGGGTTGCCTCCCACATGCACTTTGACCATGGATCTAACACCCAACCTGGGTATTGTGCCCTGACCAGGACGAGAACCTGCCACCATCTGATGTATGCAGCAAAGCTCCAACCAAATGAGCCACACCAGCCAGAGCACAACTGCTAATCTTTTGGAGTATAACCTTTCAGGCCTTTTTCCTTCAAGTTAAAAATGTAAACATATTTAATTAAAAAATATACATATATAAAAACACATACATATCATATAAGAACTTTTTTTTCACTTGTTTCATTTATATTGATACTGGAGGCCCAGTGCCTGAAATTCATGCACAGGTAGGATCCCTAGTGGCTGCCAGCTGCCAGCCAGCGCCTTCCTTTGTTCCGTGCCGCCCCCTGATGGTCAGTGCCCGTCATAGCGATCGATCGAACTCCCTGTTGGTTGAACTCCCGAGGGGCCACTTTGCATATTAGGCTTTTATATATATAGATGGTCCCATGTCAATATAAATGAAACATATTATGATTATATTTATGATTACCTTTAAATTGTTTTTATAGCCATTGTTTCTTTTTTTTAAGTTGAGATGTAATTGACTTTATGCTATTATTTCTTAACAGAGTTTCAGCTTCTTGCTGTCCTGCTTTTCTATAATGGATAAAACAGTGGTTGGAAGAGGGATGGAATTCACATTTATTGAGCCTTTAATATATGCAAGGCTCATTGCCTCCTGATTACTCCCCATTTCTTTCTCCCAGCCTCAGTCTGTTTCTTCTTAATTTTCCTCATCTCAATTTAACATTGCTATCCATCCAAATGTTCAAACAAAAAATGTAGGATTATCTCTTATCCTCCCTTTCTTTCATCTTTCACATTAAGGATAGCCACCAGCAAATCAGGTCAATTCTATTTCCAAAATAAATCAGGCCTGTTTTGTAACTGCCAGTTTGTACTTCTTAATCCCCTCATGTTTTACAAGAAAAAGTTGAGATATACTTTATATTTTATCTCCTTTGCTTGTCATTGTACAAACAAAATTTCCATACCAAAGTCTGAGAAATTCTGCAGCAAAGAAATCTTTTTAACTTGGCTTTATTTTACTGTTTCCAAAATTCTTTGATTAGTAGACCATTTCCTAAGTAATATCTATTTGTTTCCAATAAAAGACTCTTTGAAAAATGCTGCCTTATGAGTATATTAAAAAAACAACAACTTGTGAACTTTGTGCCACTCAAAAATAGGAAGCTTTCTAGGTGAATATATAGTCGCCCCATACACCAATTTGTTCTACCTTCAAGAGACTGTAAAGCCCAGGAGCTATTGAAGGAAGAAATGCTAGCGCACCTTTGTTTGTTTGTTTTATGCTAGAGGTAGACTAGACTCTGGTTGAAGACTAGTGACCTAATTTGTATAAAGCCTTTTTATCCTAAAATGTGTATTTCTCACATAGTCATCATTTTTCCAGACCAATGCAGGATAAATAAGTTTTATTATGTGGACATGTAACAGATTAACAGATTATTTGGCAAGAAATAAAGATGCTTGTCAGAGGGAATTGTAGACTTTACAGGATTTGCAACTACTTAGACTCCTTTATTTTCAATTTTAAAAAAATTTTAAGTCCTTAAATTGCTTTACAGAGGCAATTCTAGGTAATAGTACACTGTAACAAATTACTTACATTTCAAAAAAGGAAAGTAGAACTGAAAGTTGGTTATTTGCATAATTCCTTTTGTCCTGCTTTTTGAACTGTGTTTTTAAAAAGTCTTTAGGAAAGTTTTAGTGTGAAGTGGTGCTATTGAAAATGAACTTAGTACAGAGAGGATATTGAATGAAACAAATCTTTTCCGGGTAGAAGGGACAGGAATCAAGTATTAGAAGTGCAACAAAGATGAGTTTGAAGTGCTCAGCCTGAGTGATAGGATAAACTTTCTAAAGATTGTGCCCCTCTACTGTATGGATACATTCCATAAAACCAATAATCTAGAAATTATTAGCATTTTTTTCACAGGATATGTTTAAAGGGCAGTAGCACTTTAGAGGCAAATTTATATGGTGGTTACTAATTTATACCATATTATTGAAGTAGAGAGACTATGAACTATAAGAATGTAAACTGCATAGAAGTTAGGAATCCCACTAGCAGATGTAGTCCATAATAATAATGGGTAGAGAAAGGTCTATAAATGGGCAAGTTGTAGCTTGTGCTTGTGATACATGTAAGAGGTAAGGTGATCTTGCAATCATTGTGAGATAACTCAGTAAACAGTGTTTAAAGTAAATTTGTATCTTTAAGGAGACCTATTTAAGTCAAGGAATAATCTTAGGCTAGAACACTTGCAAATATAGTTCAATGAGATAAAATATGTGAAAATGTTTTATACAATAGAATATTAAATTGCAGGGCATTATTATAGCACCTATTACATTCATAACCTAATTTTAATTTATTGCTTATTAAGTTTACAGATATTTTCAATATGTGAAAATCTCTCATTGTAAAACACAAACCAAATAAAGCCAATATAATTACATAATAAATATACAAAAGGTACTCTATTAGGAACAGAGAAGAGGCAATATTCCCTTACATCGAGAGTGGGGAACATCCGGCCCACAGGCTACATAAGGCCCATTAAATCATTTGGTCTGGCCCTACGAAGGCATTAGGAGTGAGTGAATTAAATGTTTGACCAAAAATAGCAGGCTAATTTTTAATTTGATAATTTTTTATGGCTCGAAAATGATGTTATAATATCCAAATGGCCCTTGGCAGAAAAAAGGTACCCCACCCCTGCCTCCATGATAAGTTAATAGAAAAATCTGATAAAAAACACCATGTTATCATCTCCTAAAACAAACTTTATTTTGATCAACTGTTTAGAGGTTTAAATTTTTTTTTTATCATAGCAGTACATTTTGCTTTGAAAAAAAAATGAATTTTTCTCCAAACTTAAGATGTATTGTATGAGAGCTATTGGAATTTAGAATAACAACATATTATGATTTATGGCCCATTTACAAAGTAAAGGTCAACGTCTGTACTAAAAGGATATAAACACTGATTTAAATTATATTGGATCTTCTTTCTTGTTAATAACTGTTCTACTTAGAGAACTAAATTAAGCTTTAAGAGATGACCGATGCATTCTGTTTTGTGTTTTGGTTAAGGTAGGTTACTGGTCATTTATTTGAAATGGTTATCTACTTACTCAAGCTGACTTCTAATGTTACTCTGGGGCATTTATCACAATCTCATAAAAATGTGGATAGCTTTATCTCTTTCAAGAATTTCAGTCATTCTTTTGTCATTTCAAATTTATTAGTAATCCATGAAGAATATGATTAATTAGGTGTGGAAATCTTGGGTAAATTTATATTCATCACATTTTTATTATTTGTAAGGATTCCAGAAAGCAAGCAACCTAATTTTAGCTTTTGCTTTGTAGCAAATGAAAATCTTTCAAAAGCATATGGACCATATCACACATATAAAAACTAAATGGATAGTTCCCCCCTTGGATATCTGCATTGAGTAAATAAGTATCAACTATGTGCTCAGCTCTTGTTTTAGGAAGTGGGAAATTACCAGGGAAGAAACTAGACAGAAATCCTGGTCTTCATGGAGCAAAACACAAAATAAATGAAATGGATAATATAGTGGATGGTAACATAACAAGTGCCATGGATGAAAATAAAGCAAGGAAGTGGATAGGGAGTGTTAGGGCCTAGCAGTTTCAAGGAGGGTGCCAGCAAAGGCTTAAAGAGCAGATGTCCCTTGAATAAAGACCTAATGGAGATGACAGAATTAGTCATTGGCATATTGGTGGAAAGAGTATTCCAAGCAAAGGAATAAGGAACAAATGCTTACGACCCTTAGTTGGGAGGATGCCCAGCATGTTTAAGGAGCAGCAGGGAAGCAAAGTGGAGCTAAGGAGTAGAGCAGACTGAGGGAGGCTGTTACCATAATCCAGACAAGCAATGATGGTGGCTCACAGTATGGTGGTAGCAGTGGAGAGGGTGAGAAATTAGGATTTGCTAGCAGTTTGGAAATAGGATATGAAAGAAAGGGGAATCAGGATTTTTGATTTGCTAAATGGAAAAATAGGATTTTCAATAACTGAGATAGGGAATACTGCAGGAGGAGTGGAATTTGGGTGAGAAAGATTGAAGCTATGATTTCCATGTTTGAGATACCTGTTAGTTATTCAAGTGGAGATGTCAAGTTGGATATGGCATTTTGGGGAGAGGTTTGGCAGGAGTAATAAGTATAACCAAATGTGATATGTTGCTGAACTGTACCAGGAATTAGAGTAAGAGAAAAATCAGTCAAGGAAAGGCTTCAGGAAGGAAGATACATTTTAAGCTGACCTTTGATTATTGGAAAGGAAAGAAAAGAGGATTCTAGTTAGAAAAAATGTCCTTACATCTTATAGTACCATCTAGAAATCTGAATGTTTTACTTCTTTGTCTTATTTTTTGTTTAAAACTTTTATAGTACTTTATATAGTATTATGGAACAATAGGTGCACAGGAAATGTTTATTAATAAATGAGAATAATATTGTTCAAAGTTTATTTCATTAACAAATAATATTTAGTCATTGAAACTAATTTTTTTATTTTACATGTTTTTATTGTGCTAGAATATATATGACAAAATTTTGCCATTTTAACCATTTTTAAATGTACAGTTCAGAGGCATGAAGCTCATTCTGGAATTAGTTTTGTGTATAAAAATATTCTTTCTTTTTAAAAAATCAACTTTGTTGCTTAGGGCCAAAAGGAATTTAGAGCTGATTGTGCTTTACTTCCGAGAGCATGGAGCATTCTGCAAGCCTTGGAATTCTAAATGAATATCATTTTTGTTTGAAAGATTTAGACAAGCAGGAAAACAGAAATTAAAATTAGTGCCTGACTTCTAAAACAGATTTTTCTTGAAAATTGACTTTCCATTTATTTTTTAAAATTATTTCTATTTTTTTCTTTATGATTAAGGTATTGCATATGTGTCCTTATTCTCCATCCCCCCCCCCATACTCTCACACCCCTGTTGTATGTGTCCATTGGTTATGCTTATATGCATGCATACAAGTCCTTTGGTTGATCTCTCTCCCTTACCCCCACCCTCCCCTACCTTCCCTCTGAGGTTTGATGGTCTGATCGATGCTTCTCTGTCTCTGGATCTGTTTTTGTTCCATCAGCTTATGTTGTTCATTATATTCCACAAATGAGTGAGATCATGTGATATTTATCTTTCTCTGATGGGCTTATTTAGCTATGTTCATAGCAGCATAATTTACCATAGCTAAGATTTGGAAGCAGCCTAAGTGCCCATCAGCAGATGAGTGGATTAAAAAACTGTATTATATCTACACAATGGAATACTAAGCTGCTGTAAAAAGAAGAAGGAATTCTTGCCATTTGCAATGGCATGGATGGAACTGGAGATCATTATGCTGACTTTCCATTTAAATGAATGTACTTTTTAGTTTTGGAATTGCTATTTAAGTAAGTTGAATATGTCTAATTTACCTTTTATTACTGGTACCTCACACAGAAACCAGATGCTCAAATAAAGTTGTGGTATATATTTGGAGCTTTTCAAAAATGAAATAAGTGTGTCCTGATTTATAATTTTGATGCCTTTCAAAGTATGCTCTTTATTTTTAGTTTCAGTTTTGTAAACTATATTATAAATTTTTTGAATTAAATTTGGATTTTGTAAATTATATGGAAGTGTATATATCTTTCTTTTGTGAGTTATAAACCTAGGAAATTCTGAGTTGATTATGGTACCTCTTTTTCTAGGGAACAAAGAAGGAAGAGATTGAAGGTGAAGTGGAAGTGACTGGTTTAATTCAGCCTGCAGAAGTGTTTGCTCCCAAAAGCCTGGTGCTGGTATCCAGATTATATTATCCAGAAATTTTTAGGGTAAAGAGCTCCTCATTGTCATCATTGACATACATTATTGTATA
The DNA here is from genome assembly GCF_000327345.1 of Myotis davidii. Classification (NCBI taxonomy): domain Eukaryota; kingdom Metazoa; phylum Chordata; class Mammalia; order Chiroptera; family Vespertilionidae; genus Myotis; species Myotis davidii. The sequence goes on from NW_006290441.1 coordinate 2,070,924, forward strand.
AATCTGTTTTGAGCCATGGTAACAAGTTCTTAGTATTTAAAACATCTTTATAGCTAAAATAAATTGATGTGGGAATTTGTCAATAAAATTACTGTTAACAGCAGACATATTTTCATATTGGATGAAATAAATAACTGAGGAAGTTAATGTGACTATTTAAGTTTTAAGAATGTAGTGCTAAAAAAAAATGTAGTGCTTTTTTCCAAAACATTTTTACTGTCTCCAAATTGTATATATCTTAAAGAAATAATTTGATTACCTGTAGCATATTTAAAATACATTAGTAATATAACTACCTTGTGTATTTTTATTCACCTTCTTTTGTTTAATCCAGGTTGAAATGAAGAGGAGGGGTATTTTTGTTTTCAAATAGTTCTGATCCTATCCTTGCCAAAATAGCTTTAGAATATTTTTAACTTTCAGATATTTTGCTTTCTAGACACTCAGAATTTTCAAATGTAAGAACAGGTTTTAATTTAGATATAAATATATGTAGGATTTGAAAGAAGAGGGCTTATTTTTTTCGTATTTCAGTTGCTACCTTTAGTTTTAGTAATGTTACCATGGTCCAAAATTATAGTTCTTTTTTTTTTTTTTTAAATATATTTTATTGATTTTTTACAGAGAGGAAGGGAGAGAGATAGAGAGTTAGAAACATCGATGAGAGAGAGAGAGACATCGATCAGCTGCCTCCTGCACATCTCCCACTGGGGATGTGCCCGCAACCCAGGTACATGCCCTTGACCGGAATCGAACCCGGGACCTTTCAGTCCGCAGGCCGACGCTCTATCCACTGAGCCAAACCGGTTTTGGCCAAAATTATAGTTCTTTGGAAATATAAATTATACCCAAAAAGTTCCCAAGGATTTGGGAAATTAATCATAATTTCTGGCATACTTTTTCATATTGTTGAGATTATATATATTTTAGAAAAATTAACTTGGTGTCAGTATTTCAATGACAGTGAGGTGATTCCTAACAAATAATAATGTTTTGGAGTTACAACATTTAATACGCTGAAAGAATCATAAAGATTGCACTTTGTCTTCCTTTTTATCACCTACTTCCTTCTGAGTTTAAAGTGTTAATCATATCTTGTCTCTATTTTTTTCTTTTTATAATAATTCATATAAGTTACATTGTTATGTAGAATAAATGTTCTGAACTTATAAGAATCACAAAACAAGATAAAATTTCTAAATGTTTATCTTGAAATTTGATGTTTTGCAAAATAAGTTGAGACCAAAAAAGAACCCACACACAACAACAGTTTTAAGACCCACAAATTTGCTAGAGTGGTTATCTCAGCACAAACACCTGTTTTACAAATGATGGATTTCTGCTTTTTATAAGCTCCTGTCAAAATCTCATTTAGAGGTTCTGGTTCTGGAGGAAAACTTAATAAACTTAATAACATTTGCTGCTTAAAATTTATTTCATGGTCACTGTCCAATGTGTTCTGCTAGGTTCAAAGAGAAATTGTCCTAGGGGCAGATGTCACAGCAATTTATTTGTAGTGCCTACTCTTTTCATGAGCTAACTGCATGCATCTCCCTTTGCAGGCTTGCCTGGGTTTGATCTACACTGTATATGTGGACAGTCTGAATGTCTCTTTGGAAAGTCTCATTGCAAACCTGTGTGCGTGCCTTGTCCCAGCGGCTGGAGGGTCTCAGGTAAATTGAATAAAAAAGGTAGTGGCGAGTGCCTGTTTCTCTTATCCTCTCTCTCAGTTAATTTAATTTGTGAAGAAAGGGGGGAAAAAAGAATTCTTTAAATATTTTCATTTTAAAGAGGATTTTAGTTTAGTTAAGCATTGTCCCTATGGTCTGCCTTCTAAAGACCCAAGATTCCATTCTTTTCTTGGGTCATGAGGTTAATTTTAACACAGGGGTCACCTTTCACATAGCATAATTAGAAGTCATATTTTGTGTAACTTGAACTCCAGTTTACATTTTCTTGGGAATATACTTTTTAAAGTGAACTTTTAAAATGTGTTCTTTACACTCCTTTTATTCCTCTATATAGTTATACCTCATTTAATTAAATCAGAAAATTTTGAGTGAAAAAATTAGATAACATTAAGAAAATTTTCAAAACAGTTTTTTGTAATCTTATAATTACTTTTGAATAGAATCATTAATTCATTTCCCTGAATAACAGTAATTATATGTGGTCCTAAAGCGATTTTGAGTGTTGTGTGTAATCTTTAATAGAATAGCTTACATTTAAATTTGAAAGGGTTTATTTTTGTTATTTCAGTTTGCTATCTTTAATAATAGCAATATTGAGCATGATCCAAATTCACAGATCTTTGAAAAGTATAATCTATACCTGAAATTTTCCCCAGGATTTTGCCATAGATTGAGCCTCAAATGAGAAATTAAATTAAGTTCTTTTACTAACAAAACTTTCTCAAAGTGGTCATGTGATTTTCATCTTCTGTCTGTTTTAAGATTATCATAGGTGTATCTGAAATATAAAAATAAGAACCTCAGCTCTATGATTTAATGTTCCTAAGGCAGCATACGTTTTTTTTAAAGACTCTTTCTTAAGCCCTAGAATTGATTAGTTGATCACTTAATTTGCTTATTCTTATGTAAATTACATGACTTAACCTCAGTCTGGCCAAGATTATTTACAAAGACATTACCATTTTTTTCACTGTGTTTTGCCTTTTTAAAGGTCTTCTGTGTGTCCTAGTGTCTTTTGTTATTTTAAGTTTTTGTCCCCCTTTTTGCCTTCCTTACTCTTCTACTTGTGCTCCAAAGGTAGAATTTGAAATGTGAGTTTGGTCACAATTGAATCTAACCTTTAAAGCAGTGTAATTGTTTTATAGGCCTTTATTTTAGTGGAATTTTTGTTGACTTTATTTTGTTTATTTTTTAATTTAAAAAATGTTTATTGTGGCTGCTAGAAATTTTAAAATTACATATATGGTTCATATTATATTTCTCTTATTTTTCCCAGTTTTATTGAGATATAATTGGCATATAAATGTTGACTTTAACATTTTATTATTTTTCAGTTAAGTATGATTGGCAATGATTTTGTATTTCATTGTTACTAAATTTTCAACTACTGGATTTTCTTGTACATATTCACTTGGGCACAGAGTAACTTGAATGTTTTGAATTATGTTATCACCCTTTGCATCTATTAATTGGATCTTAATATGTTCATCATTGGCTCAAAATCTGAACAACAAAGGGATTTTTTTTTTTACCTTAAGAAAATGTCTGGCAAGAAATCATTGATGTGTTTGTATGTGTTTTCCCTATTCTGCAGAAGCTGTTTTCCTTGGGCGCAGGAGATAGGCAGCTGATCCAGACCCCTTTGCATGACAGTCTTCCTGTCACAGGCGCTAGTGTGGCTCTCCTGTTCCAGCAGTTGGGTATGCGCTCCGACTTTCAAACTCCTCTTGTGGAAACCTACCAAAAACAAAAAAAAGATTTATTTGAAGCTCACATCACCTGACCTGAATCAAGAAAATAAAAAGCAAACCATTATATACCTGATATGTAAAATATATGATTACATGGCTAATACTTATTTTAAAAAAAAGAAAACACAAAACACTTTAACCAAGGTCCTTTTTACTCTGGAGTCAATTAGATTTTTCCAAAGTAGACATATTTTCCTTATGCTTTAAAAGATGAAAAGATAGTGTATTTTGCTTTTCCTTAGATGAATTAGTTTTATAGAATTTTGTCTGATGAAACTAAAAATCTTGTCATCCTTATCCGACCAATGGCTAGGATAAAGAATTGGGGGGAGGCACTAGAAGTGCTCTCTGTACATTGGACAGCTCTGTGCTTCATTTCAGGAGTAATGTAACTTAACAGTAAGCATGTCAGATTCCCAATTACTTTACCACTTAATTGCCCTTAATATATGACTGCGCATGAGTGCCCCCTCTCTTTGATTCAGCCTTTGTCATTGTTCCCCATCTGTGTTTGTCTTTTTCCAGTTATAACCTTTTCTGCCCTGGGTTTCATACTTGCTTCTCCATAGAATTCTTAGTTCCTTGCACAAATTTTGCTCCTTGTTCAGCTCTGTACCTTACCACTTCTTTTTCATTAGTGACTCCATCCTTATTCTTCTTCTGCTATTTCAATCAGTCAAATTTAGAAAGCCTTAGAAGAGATTAAACATAAGTAGAAGGAGACATATGTAATACTCTTTGTAATACTTTAAGCAATAAAACAAAATTAAAAAAACATAAGTAGAGTTTTCTAGTATCCTAATAAAGATGGCTGGTGATACCAAGCCCAGAGCATCTGCCTTTACATCTGCCTCCCCGCAATAGTTCAAACTCTAAACTCTTCTCTTCTCCCCTGAAAGTGGTAATCTTTGAATTACTACAGAGTGTGTTGGAAGTTGGAATCTGTTTTATTAAATAGAATCAAAGGTGTAGTGTCCTATTTTGCTGACCCATTATAAAGACTTCAATGGTAGAATCTAGTAATAATAGGCTCCAGAAACATCTAAGAACTTTGAAGGAGACAAGCTGCACAGGTAAAATGATAAAGATTTTATAAATATTTATTTAAAGTTTGCTTTATCAATCTTTCCTTCTCATGCAATGATTCATTAGGATTAAACAAAACCAATTCCTAATTTTCAGAAAAATTAAAACTCTATAATTTTTTAAATTATCCTTTGATATGGGTACAGTGGAATAGTAAGCCAATGCCAACAGTAAGTTTGCTTGTTTTGTAATTCATATGTAGCTGGAAAAAAAGCCAAAAAAAGGGCAAAGTTCTTCTTGATCTAGGTAGTGTTTCACCATCTCCCACCATCACTCATTTCATTCATTCCCCATGTTTATAACATATTCACTAAGCTGTGCATTTAATTTCTATGGTTTTCTATATTTGTGTTATATCTACAATAAAAGTGTTTTTCAAAACTTGTAAAACTATATAACTTTATATATATAACTTAATCTTTAAGTGCAATGCTTGAACAAATTAGAGATTTTATTTTTTTTCAAATAACAAAATGTCTAGAGATAGGCAGTACAGGGTTGATATATTGATTCCCAGATATTTCCAGAGATTGTATAGCAAGTCTTCTCTACATTTTTCCCCTGTTTATTAATATGGAGTTTTCCCTTACTAGACTGTGGCTTCAAGAACTGCCTTTATGATAAGAGAATAATCAAAGAATAATTAGAACTTATTATTTGTGTCCCATGTGTCTGGCATAGTGCTTTGGGTACAGAAGGCATCGGTGTTTGTTCAGTTAATGAATGAATGTGCTAGCCATGAAGAGAATGGCAATTTTCATTTATTAAGAGATATTCTGTGAATGGATGAAGTGTGCCAAAAAAACATGATGATTACTCATTTGAAGATCAAATTTCATTCTTTTACTCTTAAGTATTTTGCTTACATATTCAAAAGTTAATTTTTCAGGGAAAGACTGAGGAAAAGATAAGACAGGAAAGGATAAAGAAAGCTGCCTCTGAAACAGCGCTGTATGCAGAGTTGTAGTTTCTAGAGCATGTGGTACTGATAATTGTGTCTAAAGGCATGCTCTTATCACCAGTCATTTCAGTTGGACTGTTGTTGAAAGCCAATGTTAGACCATTATCAGAGTTCACTATCTGGGTTGGGGGTGGATGGTGGGGGTGGATTTTACAAAGCACAGACAGGAAACAGATAGGACTATAAGATTCTTTTTTAGCCTTGACTAGTTTTCCTGTGAAAGGTCTCATTGTATGATAACATTTCCTTGCTTCTTCTCTCTAAGGATTGTTACGATAATAAATTTGTTTTCTACATTTTGAGAGTTCTCTGGGTTTGCCTGCAATCATCACATGGACTTCCACGATTACCCATCTCATTCATTCCCCATAATTTCCTGTTAATTACTTTCATTTCTTACTTGCCATCTTTTTTTGTTTGTTTCTTGTTACAGATCATGTGAACTATTTTTGTTTACCTGAAGATTTGTGCAATAAGTGTGAAAGGCTGTAGTTTTTATTACGTTAATAAGATTGTATTCATAGGAGCTGGCTTTTATAGCCCCTCTGATATTTTAATGGAATCCATAGCTGTTTAACTCAGGTGTCTCTCCTTGCCCCAAATAATTTTGTGAAATTCTCATAACATCTGTTGTCATACGTATTCATAAAATTTGGATTTTAACTGCAAACACACTAGTTTTAGAATATTTACTCCCAGTGTTTATAGTATATTACTTATTAGACATTTTAAAAATCACAGACTAAAATGATGTTGGGCCTTCAGCCATTGTCACTCTGTTTTCCTAGTCAAACAACATTAGTCTTGTTTCATCTGTATTTATTTTCTCCAGCTTTATTAATGAGATATATTGACATATAATACATGTAAGTTTAAGGTTTACAATGCGATGACTTGATGCACTTATGTATTGCCAAATGATTACCACAGTGAGGTTAGTTAAACTTCCATACCCTCACATAATCATTGTGTGTGTGTTAATTATAGTCACCATGCTGTTCATTAGATCCCCAGAATTTATTCATGTTATACCTGGGATGTTTACCAACATTTTCCTATTTCCCATAAACTTTAGCACCAGTCAACAACCATTCAACTCTCTATTTGTATGAGTTTATATCTACATAGAAGTGAGAACATGAAATATTTGTTTTAGTCTGTCTGACTTGTTTCACTTAGCATAATGCTTTCAAGTTTTCTCCATGTTATCACAAAAGGCAGGATTTGTTTTTATGACTGAATAATATTCCATTGCATTATATATACCACATTTTCTTTATACATTCACTCACTTATGGCCACTTAGATTGTTTCTATGTCTTGGCTGTTGATACTTCTTTGAGGTAGTGTTTTCATTTCCTTTAGAAATATACCCAGATGTGAAATGACTGGATCATATGGTAGTTCTATTTTTAAATTTTTGAGGAATCTCCATACCGTTTTCCATGATAGCTGGAAATATTCCCACCAACAGTGAACAATGGTTCTCTTTTCTCCATAGCCTTGCCAACACTTACCTCTCTTCTTTTTTATAATAATCATTCTAACAGGTATAAAATATCTCATTGTGGGCTTTACTTGCATTTCCTTGATGACTGTGATGTTGAGTACCTTTTCATGTACCTATTGGCATTTGTATGTCTTCTTTGGAAAAATGTTTATTCAAGGCCTTTGCCCATTTTTTAATCGGATTGTTTGTTGGTTGTTTTTATTTTCTGTGAATTGTATGAGTTTCTTACATATTTGGATATTCATTTCTTATTAGATAGACCAGTGGCCCAGTGCATAAAATTCATGCATGGGATGGGGTGTCCCTCAGCCCGGCCTGCACCCTCTCCAATCTGAGACCCCTCAGGGATGTCAGACATCCCTCTCACAATCCAGGACCGCTGGCTCCTAACCGCTCCCCTGCCAGCCTGCTCACCCCCAACTGCCCTCCCCTTCTGGCCTGATTGCCCTTAATTGTCCGGAAGGACGTCTGGAAGATCTCCTGGAAGGTCTCCCGGTCTAATTAGCATATTACCCTTTTATTAGTATAGATTATTTCTTTTGCCGTACAGAAACTTTTTAGTTTGATAGACCTATTTGCTTATTTTTGGTTTTGCTGCTTGCACTTTTGGCATCACATGCACAAATCATTGCCAAGATCAATGCCAAGTAGTTTTCCCAGCAGCTTTATAGTTTAGATTGATTTTTTTCCAGTTTTCCCAGTTTACTTATATAACATTTATTACTTATTTTAGTGTTATCCTCAATTATAATGGGAAAAATGAAATAGGCATTTTCCTTTTCATTATATGGAGTAAAAAATCTAGTTGGAGAAATTGAGTATACATCAATTAGACCATTACTATGAATGGCATAATTCCCTCTAGGTAAAAAAGGAATGGTGTTTTACAATATCTATGGTCAATCATTTTTTAACAGTTTGAATATCAGCTATTTTCCTTGGTGATTTGAAACAAATGAAATCTTTTCACAAGCCTATTCTGGAGCACTTTTTTGAAGAAATGGCTTACAATATGTACTCAACTGTAGAGGCCTAATGATCTCTAGGGAAGATAGTTCTAATTTAATTTGTTTTAATAAATGTCACAAAGAGTAAAGTTCCTGTAATGCCCACCTGCAGGAATGTAGTTTTTTTTTCCATTAAATGTTTATAAAGCCATTACCATGTACTAGGTCCTGTGCTAGTTAATAGGAATAGAAATATAAAAAATCATAGGCATAGAGGACCTAAATAGACATTTCTCCAAAGGACATACAAATGACCAAGAGATGTATGAAAAAATGCTCAAGGTCACTAATCACCAGAGAAATGCAAACTAATACCACAATGAGATATCACCTCACACCTGTCAGAATGACTATTGTCAAAAAATCAAACAAGTGCTGGTGAGGATGTAGGGAGAAGGTAATATAAGTTCACTGCTGATGGGAGTGCTGGTTGGTGTAGCCACTATGAAAAACAGTATGGGGTTTCCTAAAAAAATGAAAAATGGAACTTCCATTTGACCCAGTGATCCCACTTCTAGAACTATACCCTAAAACCCCTGAAACACCAATGCACTCCCTTATGTTCATAAAAGCGTTATTTACAATAGCTAAGATCTGGAAACAGCCTAAGTGCCCATCAGTAGATGAATGGATAAAAAAGTTTAGGGGGCCGATCAGCATGGCTCAGTGGTTGAACATCAACCTATGAACCAGAGGTCACAGTTTGATTCCTGGTTGGGGTACAGGCCCAGGTTGAGGACTAGATCTCCAGTGTGGGGCATGCAGGAGGCAGCCAATCAGTGATTCTCTCTCACCATTGATGTTTCTCTCTCTCTCCCCCCCATCGCTCTCCCTTCCTCTCTGAAATCAATAAAAATATATATTTTTTAAAAAGCTGTGGGACATGTACACAATGAAATACTATGCATCTGTAAAAAAGAGGAGGGATGTCTTACCCTTTGGGACAGCATAGATGGACACGGATACTATTATGCTAAATGATATAAGCTAATCTGAGAAAGACAAATATCACATGATCTCACTTATTTGTGGAATCTAATGAATAAACTGTTTAGACCAACAAAATGAGAACCAAAGCATGGAGCAGACTGACATACCTTAATGTGGGAATTGAGGGGACGAGAAGAGGTAAACCACAGCGCTTGAAAGCTATACTTATATGCATAGCTTATGGACACGGTAATAGGGTGGTGAAGACCTAGGGGGGTGGGTAGGAGCTAGGAGGAGGAGGATAGGGAAGGGGAGGAAGGGGAGACATCTGTAATACTATCAACAATAATATATATATTTCCTATCTAATAATAGACAAACATGGTAATTAACCATACCTCCGACATGCTTCCCATTTGCTAATCAGGGTGATATGCAAATTAACTGCCGACCAAGATGGCGGCCAGCAGCCAACAAAGATGGCGGCTAATTTGCATACTGCAGGCAGGATGGGACAGCGCCATTCTGCTTGCTCTGCCGCCATCCGGGCCTGCTATCTGTGACCTGGATGGCAGGAGACCCCTGTGCGACCCAACCCAGGGCTGGCA
>NW_006290441.1:2081711-2096785 GCF_000327345.1 Myotis davidii
TCCCTCCTCCCGTCCCCATGCCCCCCCGCCGAGTGCACAAATTTTTGTGCACCAGGCCTCTAGTAAATATATAAAATCATAGTTCTTATCCCAGATATACTTTTAGCCTAGTGGAGAAACAGATATTTTTTAAAATTACAGTGCAGTATAATTAGTGTAGTAATAGAAATATCAAGAGCTAATGTTTAGCTAGCTAGCAAGGGGGAGAAGGGCTTTCCAGGCATAAGGAAGAAGTAAGCAATGTGTAGAACCATGAAAGGCCTTCATGCAATAGTTGTTTGATGATACTTGAGCATAGGGTTGTAGAAAGTCTTCAGAATGTCAGGAAGTAAATCGCTTTTCTTTTCAAAATTAAAGATTAAATATTTATGCTAGTTTTTTAAAGGCAACTATTTAAAAATACCAAAGGCAGACAATTATTGACCGTTTGAGTGCTTGTTCATGAGTGTGCTACGCTTGTTAGAGTTACACATAAAGTATGTAGTTGCTGCATTATATTATTTGAGAACAGTTCCAAAGAATCCTGGTTCAAAACTGTTTTCATTTACTCTGTATGGTGCTTAAGTGCTGCTATTAAATAGCTATCTCTATCTTTGTATCAAATTATCTCTAATAATAAAAGCATAATATGCTAATTATACCAGACGTCCTTCTGGACGAAGCTGGGGCCAGAGGGAAGCCTGAGTCCTGGGTGCCTGCTGGCGGCCAGAGGGAAGCCCGGGTCCCTGGTGCCAGAGGGAAGCCGGTGCCAGCAGCTGGGGAAAGGAGGGCCTACTCTTGCACGAATTTCATGCATCGAGCCTCTAGTCCTTTAATAAACGCAAATGCTCTGAGACAACATATCTATTAAGGGTTATCCTTCATTGTCACAAAGTTCTCTTGTCTAAAAGTATATTTGGCTCTTTCAGCACTCTAGAGATTATTCTTCATATAAAATATGGCCACTGCAACATTTAAGAATATGCAACTTATGAATTATGGCAGGACAAACCGCCCCCTTTTTGTGCCCTGTGGCACTTTGTTCATGTCTCTATCCTTTGTGTTTTAACTATTTATTTACCAATCTGCCATCTTCACTGAACTGTGGGCTCGTAGGAGCCTGCCTCAAATTTATTTATATCCCTCCCTAGAGTTTAGCAGTTTCTTATGTATCTCAACAGCTCCATAAAGCTTTAACAGTAGAACACAGGAGGGAATGGGAGAAGCAAGTTTTAGTTAAAAGTGTTATTTCTGCATCTTGCTTTAATTCCCCAGTTACTCTATACTGTCCTTCCCCTTTGTTTGCTATTCTACTCCTAAGGTCCCTTTTGCTTCCTGGTTCTTAAATGTAGTTGTTAAAGTAGATTTTAATCTGACCGAATCAGAACAGGCACAGACTAGGAATCTAGGCCATTTAGTGTTGGAATAATCTGATGTGATTATCTTAGACCTAGAAAACCAAATATACCCATGTACAATTGCCCAAATCAATTACATTTCTTAACTATTTTTTACTTAGAAGATTTCCATTTCTAACATTTGCAAATAATATTCTCAATTTGTAACATATTAAAATTGCCTCTCAGTGATAGTTACAAAACCAAACTATAAAATATATAAAGCTTGAATCATTGAAGGTAGGGATCTTGGTTTTCTTCATTGCTGTCATCTGGTGTATAGAACATAGTAGGTACTCAACAAATATTGATTGGATGAATGCTAAATCTTCTTTTTCGTGCCTTGTGTCAAGTCATGACCATTATTATATTCTCTCCATTGTGGCTTGACCAGAAAGAACTATAACAAATTGTTTAAGGCTTCTAAAATATATCCTGTCTTAATACAGGGGCCTTTATTTTCTCAGTTTTCCCATTTGAAAGCTGAGACATATGTTCTATTATTATTCAGAAAAGGGGAGGATTCTGGAGAAAAGTTCTTGGTGCTGTTTTTTGTTTTTTTCAATGGGAAACAAATGCATTTGTTAGTGTTTATGTTAGGAATTTTAGAACTTTAACCCTAAAGAAAAGTTAAAATCAGGAAGTAATTTTTCAGAATGTTTTACTATTTGAGTAATCAACAGGATGTGTTTGTACCATTGTACTGAAATCAGTAGTAATTATCACCGGAATGTTTGTTTTTCATATTCTCTCTGTTATTGTGCAGCTTTGGATGGATTCTGGCTAGTGAAGACTAAGTAACAATTCAAGGTTACATAGAAAACTGATTTCCACTTGTAGATGAAAGAAATTGGATTTATGAATAACTATGTAGCTATGAATGCAGCAACAAGCATTGCTAGTTAGGAATAAAAACATTAATGTAATTTCTTAAAATATTTGAGCTATGGGTTATGGTATGCGTAAATTAGGTATGGGTAAATTATTTTGTATTAACCATATAACCTTTCTGGATAATGAAAACATTACCCTTTAAGCACTAGGATATTGTCCCTAACTCATTTCTATTATATGAGACATAACTCCTATCTTAATAAGTTTAGTGTACTATTTCCCCCCTTGATACTATATATTTTTTTTAATGATACAAGTAGGATAGAGCCCTTACAAGTGCATGCCTTTCTTCTTCACTTTATTGCTAAAAAATGCTACCCATCCTCTGAGCCTTCAGTTAGTCATACTCTTTTGGCTGATGAAGGGTCTTGCTTCAGTGTTGAAGGCTGCTTGCTGACTGATCAGCGTGGCGATTGCTGAAGGTTGAGGTGGATATGGCGATTTCTTAAAATAATACAACAGTGAAGTTTGCCACATTGATTGCTTCTTTCACAAAAAAATTCTGTATAGCATGCAATTCTGATTGATAGCATTTTACCCACAATAGAATTTCTGTCAAAATTGGAGTCAATCCTCTCAAAATCTGCCACTGCTTTATCAACTGAGTTTTTTTCACTATTCTAAACCCTTCACGGTCATTTCTGCAATCTTCACAGCATCTTCCTTTGTGTAGTGTACATAATTGTGTGCGCTGTATATGGCTGTTCATCCTGGAGGTTTGTTCACACCAGCATCACCACAAACATATGAGTAACGTGTTGTACTAGCCGTTACAGTGGCTTCAACATCACTGAGCAATAGGAGTTTTCCAGCCCCATTCTAACCTTAGGGGACACATGACTATACAAATGTGAGATTAGACTTAATAATATATTATAAAACTGTTAATTTTGCTGGATATGATAACCATAGTGTGGTTATGTAAGATATTATTTGTATTCTTAAAAACACAGAAGTATTTAGGGCTAAATGTTATAATGTATACAATTACGTGGCTCAGAAAAATGTGCGCGTGGAGGGTATGTTTAGGTCAGAGAGTACACCAGCATGTAAATGTTAAAGCAAATGGAAAAACATTTTGATAATAGGTGAATCATGGTAAAGGCCAGATGGGTGCTCTGTGCATTATTCTTATTCTTGCACCTTTTCTATAAGTTTTAAATTATTTCCAAAGAAATATTTTAAAAGATCCATGTATTCATGATCTAGCTTAATAAATATAGCATCATAAATATAGTTGAAACTTCTGCATATGCCTACTGCTGGGGCTGACTAGCAGACCCTGAGCGATGGATGAATGGATTACTCTGACACAACGTTTGCTGTGAAAGAGAGGACTAAGGGACAGCCTGACTAAAGGAACCAGGCAGCCCCAATTGCCTGCCTTGTTATGCTTTTTATTACAGTTTTTATCTTTAGATACAATCAGTAGGGTAAGTAATCTTGGGAGGACACATGTATTTGTAGTGTCTTTTAAGCAAGGACACCCAAAAATTTAAGCATAAGGATTCCAGTAAACATCCGGGGGTCTGCTCATGCACAGACTTGTTTGGAAAGGTCAAGGAATAATTAGGGGCACTGCCTTCGGCACTCCTGTAAGTCAGAATTCCGATAAACAGGGCAGGCAACCTTCTGCACACTTCCCTTTTCTCATAATGTCCTCCTTACAAACGTTCCAACCAAGTCTCATGCTTCCCCGCACCTACTCTTCCCAAAGATAAACACATCCTTAATTTGGTGTTGATTGGTCCCAAACATAACCTCATATGTTGACTGTATGTTTCTAATTTATATATACCGAAACAGTAATATGTCGTAGTGTTTCATATGGTTTTAAACAATACATAAATGTCATACTGTATAATCATTTTTACACCTTACTTTTCTCACTCAATATTACACTTAGGAGGGTTACTCATGTTGATATATATGGCGCTTGCTCTCTTATTTTCATTGCTATACAGGTATCCTAAAAGTCTTAATGATGTTTTACAATGTTATATTCACAAATATAAATGCTACAAACTTACCTAAAAAGTTTGTATCACTTGAAAGTTGTATTTACATTTCTTTAATAATCATTGAGTTTTATAAATTTTGAATAATAAATTGCTAGTTTTAATTTTTTTGTTTCAGTCAACATTTGCCATCTTCAATCAGAGAAGTATAGTTTCATAGCATGATTTTGGCACTATTCATTTTCACATTTACAGTGTGTCCACTTTTATTATTTCAAGTACTGTTTCAGTGTATTATTTTATTCTTAAGTACATGTGAAAGACTTTCAATAAATAATGGCATTAATAAGAATTACTGTAATGACTAAGTCATAAGGTATGTACATCTTAACTTTATTTATATTCTTCTCAGCAATATGTATATAGTGCCTTTTCCTTACCCATCCTCAAAGAAACTTAGAATTATCAGGATTCAATTTCCGTTATTGTTACAGGTTTAAAGTTGTAAAAACTCATGAATTTATTGGGTTGAATTTTTCTAATTACTAGAGGTGTTGGAGCATCTTTTCATATGTTTATCAGCCATTTTAGTTTCCTCTTCTGTAAATTGTAAGTTCATATTACATTTCACCCTTGAACAGCATGAGAGTTAGGGCCACCGACTCCCTGAGCAGTCTAAAATCCATGTATAACTTTTGACTCTCCCAAACTTAACTACTAAATAGTCTACTGTTGACCAGAAGCATTACGGATAACATGAACAATTGATTAACACATATTTTGTATGGTACATGTATTATATACTGTAGTCTTATAATAAAGTAAGCTAGAGGAAAGAAAATGTTAAGAAAGTCATAAAGAAGAGAAAATATATTTACAATACTTATTGAAAAAAACCCTGAGTGTAAGTTGACCGACACAGTTCAAACCAATGTTGTTCAACTATGTTCTTTTAGGTTGATTTTTTCCTGTTGATTTTAGTGGGGATTTAAAAATCATCCTTTAGGCACCTATCCTTTTACATTTATATACTTCTAGGCAATTTCTCTCAGTCTAAAACTTGTCTCCATTTTTTAAATGTCATTTTTGACAGAAATGTCTTATTTAAAATAATTTATCCTTTCATTTAGGATTTGTGTATTTTACCCTTTCCTTATATAAATTTATAAAGATATTCTCTGACATCTTTTAATGAAAGTTTTAACACCTTTTGATAGTGACTCATGTCACTACTCAGGTGATGAGTTTAGCAAAACGTTTTTGAGGGCCTGCCCTGTGCTTGGCAGGAGGGGTATATCAGTGAATAAGGCCGGAACTGTCTTTGAGGAGCTCACATTTTAATGAAAGCGACATCAGGCAGAAAGAAAATGGGTGAAAGTAGCAGATATATCAAACTGAAGGAAGTGTTCTGAGAGCTGCATCAGTTCAATATTGATCACACTGGTGTGGGAGGTGGCGACGCAATTGGAAAAATGGGGATGTAGGTCCATGAAGGCATTTTGACATAGAGCTCAGACTTCATCTTGTAAGTTGTTTTCAAACATTTTTAGCATCAGAATCCTAACTTCAAAGGAAATTAAAGTTAACAAATACAATAATTATATTAGCCATATTGTCATCTAATATGCCTTGATGATTTACTCTGGTACTATGCTGAGAACCAGGCATTATCCCATTCTTTTTTATAGCAATTTATAGGATAGGTTTTAATATTATCTTCATTTTACCAACTGTGTCTCAGAGGGATTAATATATAAAACATGTTGGAGCAAAGTTTCTCTTACTAAATTGCTTCTGTGGAACAGAATGCTTTTGAAAATCACTACCCCAAAGCATGGGAAAATATTGAAGGGTTTGAGGGATGAAAGTAATATAATCAGATTTATATTTTATGTCCATGATGCTAGAAACTGCCTGGAGGATAGATTTGAAATTAATAAGGACTGGACTAAAGAAACCAGTTATGAAACTCTTACATTAGTCCAAATGAGAGAAGATTAAGAAGCTGAACTCATAAGTTCAGATATATCATATGTGATAAATTGGAAATGAGAAAAGAATATGGCAGCCCTAGCTGGTTTGGCTTAGTGGATAGAGTTCTGCCCAAGCACTGAAGGGCCCTGGGTTCGATTCCAGTTAAGGGCACATACTTCAGTTGCAGGCTCCTCCCCGGCGCCAGACCGTGGTCAGGGTACGTGCAGGAGGCAACCAATCAATGTGTTTCTCTCATATCAATATTTCTCGCTGTCTTCCTCTCTCTTCCATTCTCTCTAAAACTCAATGGAAAAATATCCTTGGGTGAAGATTTTTTTTAAAAAAGAAAAGAGTATAGCAAATAATAATGGGCCATGAAGAAATCTGCATGTGTCACATTGGTTAAGGGAAATACAGAAAGTATTTTACCTTGAGAAAACTAATGGGGTCTATTAATTTAGTGGGTCCATGTAATTAAGGTTGAACAGATATTTAAAAAGATGGTTCATAATAAAAGAGAAAATAAGAAATGATATACTATTTAACTTTAACTTGATAAGTGTGCATGCCATATTTTCTAGAGTTGCCACTAAAAATATAATAAAGGAACCAGCTTATAAATTCCACACTGGTAAAGGGATAAAAGAAGATCCAAGATAAATAGAAATTATAAAGAAAGGGGGGGCGGGAAGAGGTAGAACAAATAAATATATAAGATACTATGTATGTATATATAGAAATAATCATAAGTGTTGGTTGACTAAATGGTCTGGTTAAAAGACAAAGATTGTCAGACTCGACTTTTAAAAAATTTCAACTATATGCTATTTAAAAGAAGTAGAAGGTTAAAATAAAAATAAAAAAGAAGTAAAAGATTAAAATAAAATAATGGAAAAAGATATGCCAGGAAAATTTCAACAGCAAAGCTGGTGTGGTTATATTAACATTAGACAAATGCTCTTTAAAGAGGGAAAAAGTTATTAGAGCAATGGCAGTGTCTAAAATAGGAATTTTAAATACAGACCTTGGAGATTTAGTTGAAAAGAAGGTAATAGTATGTTTCAAAGCTATGTTCAATTAGTGTTAAACTGATTTGAAGAGTAAAGACAAAGTTTGGGAAAACAAATCCCATAAGTTGTATGGAATTTATAGTTTAACCAAATATTTTTCTTCAGAGATTTAAAAAATATTGGCTTTTTCATTCCATGTCATTCTAAGTCTGTGTTTGTTGGCAACACATATAAAATTCAGTGCATTTGGTAAACATTTACTCTTGTGTTTTTCAGGAATTCAAAATGTCCTCAGCCTCTTTTGTGCAGTCCTCACGGAAAATAAGGTTCTCTTCCATTCCTCAAGTTTCCAGAGACTCAGTGATGCATGCAGAGCCCTGGAGTCTTTAATGTTTCCTCTTAAATATAGGTGAGCTTTTTTACTTGTACTTTTATTATTCTCAAATTATGCATTAATTATTAACGATTAGTCAAAACATCATGGCACAATAGTTTGAACTATAAGGTTGTACTTTACAAAGTCATGATTCTGATTGAAATCTAGCCTAGAATTTGGAACTTTTGCAAGCCGTCCATTACTGAGTGTTGATTAATTTAGTGCAAAAGTAATTAATTTGAATAGTATTATCAGTAGCATTTATTTCTCTTTGAATATGGTTGGTGATAAAATTAAGTTAGTGCTGTGATTTTTTAAATATTAAAGACTCATTATTTTTAGGGGTATATTGGTATTATCGTTCTATTAAAAAAAAGAACCCTTATCTTTTTTAGATCCCTACTAAAGTATTTGTATATAATGATAAAATATCTGGATTTACTTCAAATAATACAGTAGGGAAGAGAATAAAAGTAGGTAGAAATATTGTGCATTAGTAATTGTCATATCGGATTGGATATATGTGGCTTTGTTTTATTTTCTTTCTGTTTTCTGAGAGGTATGTTAAAATTTTTTGATGATAAAAAGTAAAAAATAAAATAGTTTAAACAGTGATGCCCGATAGTGCTATAAGCAGAATATCTTATCCTAATATTTTATTGATTTAATATTCATAACATGTAGGAAACTTAAGTTCATACAAACTAGAAAAAAAGTAGACTACAGATTTTATTTTAAAACTTTAAAAAAATATTTACCTATGTGCTTTTCTTAACCCTTAGATAAGCCCTTACTTTTTGTACTTTACCACTCTTATTGAGTGCAAAGTCAAGTGTAGAAAAAAGGAATTTGAATGATTGTTTTATGTAGACAAACCACCAGTATTGATGGGTAGGGCCCATCAGGGAGTCAGTATTACTCGCTGATGTTATATTTCCATGTAAGGAAAAATGCTTTGAAGCCAGATTAAACACCCAAAGAGACTCCTTGTCTAGGAGGGGTGAAGGATAAGGAAGCTGCCCTGGATTCCACTTATTTAGATCTTATTATAGCTGCTTGTATCTTTCACATGAAGATTTTTTTTTAAGTCTGTCCTTTTGAAAATTAAATAGTAATAACCAAGAAAATATTACTGATAATTTCAAAACACAGATAATCTTAAAAAAAATTCATAGCATAAAGATGAAAGAAAAATGTTTATATTATGGAAAAACAAATATATCACATATATTTTCATTATTTCCAGTTATCCTTATATTCCCATCCTCCCAGCTCAGCTACTAGAAGTTCTAAGTTCGCCAACACCATTCATTATTGGAGTACATTCCATCTTTAAAACTGATGTCCATGAACTTGTAAGTATTTAAATTTAAATTGCCAGTTATTGAGGCCAGAGGTTTATCTTATTACCTTGAGTTTTATAACATTTCAACTTACTACTATTTTCAGCTCTATTGCATTCCCTATAGAAAAGATTGGCTGGAAGAAAGCATCATTAAAAAACCTAAACATATTAATTTTTCTATAGCAAATATGAGAGATTTACAAAATGAATTCATTAATATTTTCAAATGCCCTCTCCTGTGGCATATTAAGTTTATCTTCCTGTATTCTTCATCCTGTCTATGGGAAAGGAAAATAAAGTAATCTATGTAGCATTCTATTTATACTTTTGTTATGAGTACTTTAATTTATTCATATTTTGAAATTAGGCCTGTATTAATGCTGAATGGTGGATAACTAAAAAGCAAAAATTATGTGTAAAAGAGTGAAGGATTTTAGTGGAATGCAGGTTCAGTATGAGCCCCACCAGATTATTCTATTTCTTGCCTTGGCCAGAATGGCTCAGTTGGTTGGAGCATTATCCCATATACCAAAAGGTCAGGGCACGTAGGGGAGGATGAAGGTATATGTTTCTCGCATTGATGTGTTTTATTTTCTCTCTCCCTCCCATTCCCTCTCTCTAAAATCAATAAAAAGTGTATCCTTGGGTGAGGAAAAAAAATTATTCTACTTCTCATGCCATGTGAATAGAAAGAAATACCAAAGAAGAAAAGTAATACTCCACATCAATGATTTTTAACCAGTGTGCTGTAACAATTTTTAAAACATGCATTACCTGACTGCTACACGAAGGGATGATTCATGTCCCAGGCAGAACAGTGGGCTAGCCTAAGATTTCAATACACTGTTCATAATGGCATGCATTTAAAACTTACGAATTGTTTATTTCTGGAATTTTCCTTGTAATATTTTCAGACCATTTGACTGAAGGTAGCCTAGACCTCAGAAAGCACAACCACAGATAAGGGGGGACTACTGTAGTATAAACAGAAGCTCAGAAGCCATGAACCCAGAGTTCTTTTACTATGGACAATCAAGAGGCTCTTCCAGCCCTGGCCGGTGTGGCTCAGTGGTGGAGTGTCAGCCCGTGCACCAGATGGTCTCGGGTTCGATTCCTTATCAAGGGCACGTACCTGGATTGCCGGTCAATCCTAGGCCCTAGTGTGGGAGGCAACCAATTGATGTGTCTCTCTCACATCTATGATTCTCTCTCTCTCTCCCTCCCTCCCTTCCACTCTCTCTAGAAATCAATAGATAAAATATCCTTGGGTGAGGATTAACAAAAAAAAACAAACAAACAAAAAAAGGAAGCTCTTCCACACTTGGTTCTTCTCATTTTGAATTAGTGAATATCAAATTAATTTGCTCAACAACAAATATATTAATTATATTAATTTTTATCTCTTTCAGTTAGATGTAATCATAGCAGATTTGGATGGAGGAACTATTAAAATTCCTGAATGTATTCACCTCTCTTCCCTCCCGGAACCACTTCTACATCAGACTCAAGCAGCTCTTTCTTTGGTATGCCATTTTTTAAATAGAAATTTTCTCTTGACTTAAATCTAAACAAAGATAGTTACAATTAAATATAATGAGCAGTGCAATTACTTTTTAAAAAGGTCTTAAAACATGAATATAGTCTCATGGAGTATTTAGGAGTCTTTATTAAATATTATCTAAAGAATATACTTTGAATTCTAACTGAATATTTGTTGTATATTCATTCTTTCACTCAGCGTATTTACTTAGTTCTGAATACTGTCGTAGATATTGGAAACACACGTGTGAAAACAAGACTAGACTCTGCCTTGAAGTCACTGATTCCCCTAACCCTCCATTAGAAGCCAGCACTTTTTCCTTTTCCTTTAACTTCCTAGGGACATCTCATTCCTCCATGATAGGTGTGCTACTTGCAAAACAGTGGGATGTTGTTTTGCCAATGTTTTCAAGTTACTACAGGAAGATGTTACTTATAGATAGATTAAATGTCCAGCATTCTGTGTAATGAAGTTTTAAGAAATCTATGGCCTGGATGGTTCTCATTGAAATGAATTTAATTTTTTGTAGTTATTTTACCTTATTTGATTTGTAAAAGCAGAGTATTTTATTTCACTGACAACATTTTTAGGTGCCCATTGATGCATCATCAGAAAATTGAAACTTAGAAATTCTGCATTTTAAGCCATTACTAGAACTAAAGCCTTCATATTCCCCTCAACATTTCAGTTAATTAATTAATTTTTAATTATACTAAAAAACATAAAAATAAATGCTTGTTTAAAATTTTCAACTATATGGCCAAATAGCTCTGTGGTAGACTATTCCCTTCCCAGAGGTAACTACTGTTTTATAGCTTAGTGTATATTCTTTCAGAACTTTGCATTTTCATTTATATGTACATCGATGCATGTACATATATAGGCTTACATATGTGAATTTTTCTAGAACTTGGGTTTTCATTAAATATTTTCTCTTGGAGATCATTTCACAATAATATATGCAGAACTACCTCAGCTAACTACATTGTTGTTCATGGAAAAAAATATATTGTAATTCATATACTGACACTTTTTCATATGATGTTCCAAGTAGATTAAATAATAGGTTTTATTGACATTAAGATCTTCTGTATAACAAAACTTCTTTGCTTTAGATTCTACACCCAGATTTGGAAGTGGCAGATCATGCTTTCCCCCCTCCACGAACAGCTTTATCCCACTCAAAAATGCTGGTAAGAAGTTTAAGATTTAAGTTTTATGCTTTTAAAGAGAACTGTACTTTTATTTGTACGATTGTTAAAGAAGCTGAATTACATGGACAACCTAGTAAAAATGAGAGTTAGGTGGACAGCTTAGTAAACAGTGCATCAAATTAGAAATCAAGAGAATTGCTGCTGACTCACCTCGTGTCCTGCTCAAAGAGGAGTCACAGGGTAGCACACTGACCAGTGGGGAGAAGGGCTAAAACTGCTGTCCTGAGGAAGCATAATAAGTAACAGACAAAAAATCAGAACCGAGGCTATAGCCTGGAAAATTGTGTCAAGCAGCAAATTAAAAAGGTCAGGCAAGGATAAAAAAAAAAGTGGGGAGAGGGAAACTTACAAAAAATTGTAACAGTATTGTTGATAATAGGAGAGAATCAAGTTTGAGGAGTGAGTAGATGAAAATAGTTCCAACTAGAAGCCATAAAAGGGTGAGTAGTAACAGAGATCCCTTTTTAATTTTGCTCAGTGCATCTCTTAGAGATGAGCTTTGTGGCCAAAGAGCTTCATAGAGCTAGACACCTTTGACAAGTTCCTTAAGCATTCTTGACTATTTCCTCATTAATTAAATAATGGTTGACTAAATAAATCTGTAAGTTTCCTCCCAATTCTAAAACTGTGATTTATATAAAAGCTTGAATTATTAAAACAGAGTTGAAGTCAGACCTTATTAATATGAGAGTACATTTTTATAAGTTGGATAAATTTTGGAAGAATTTTATAAGCTTTAAAAAGTCTTTTTGATTTTTTTCTTTGTATTTGTGATATTCTTTTGGTGGCTTTAAAAAGCAAATGACTTGGGAAATATGCCCTTCTTTAGCATGGTGAAAGGGGAGACTGTGACGTGTTTTTTCGATAGGAAAATTGAATGTACTAAAAGCAAGTTTTGTTTGGTTCAGTTTTAAAAAGAACTATTGAACAGCCTATGCTGCCAACAGTGGAGCAGACTAGATGCCAGTCACTCAGGATTGCCACAAATGAGACTGATGTGTAGAAAGCACAGACATACAGATTTATTTAATAATCCCTCAACTTCTTTACAACTTTCTGATTTTGTGATAATTCATTTTATTTTTTAAGAAATTCAATTACCTAACATGTTTCTTCTGATATTTTCAGGATAAAGAAGTACGTGCAGTTTTTCTTAGATTATTTGCACAACTTTTCCAAGGATATAGATCATGCCTACAGCTTATAAGAATTCATGCAGAACCAGTGATACATTTTCACAAGGTAAGGTACAGAACTATATGGAATCTGTCCAAGATGTAGACTCCAATTAAATAAAACAACTTGGTTGTCCTTTTCTGGCCGTGGATTTTCCCCTTAATTTATCAAATGGGGTTATTTAAAATATCTGTGTGGTTAGATGATGATTTTTTTCCTTTTTATTGAATTTATTGGGGTGATAATTCTTTGACGAGGTATAGTTTTTAATCAAATGAATGCACTATTTACAGACAAAATTAGGCTAGTACAAAGTAGAATCTATTCAGGTGCACAATTCTACAACACATCATCTGTTCACTGTATTGATAATTTTTAATAATACTATGGAACTAATATGTTTTCATTCAGATTGTAATGTTAACTTTAAATTGGTTTTCTCTTAAAATTGAGTGTTAACTTTTGATTTCTCCTCCTGCTTTACAGACAGATTCATTTTTATTCTTTTCAATACCTGTAGTATCTCAGGTATCAAAAACCTTTTTAAGAGAACTATAATTTTTAATAACACATTTTTGCATGAAGACACTTATTCAACCTTTATCTTTCTACTAGAGCCCCGGTACACGGATTCGTGGGGTCCCTTAGCCTGGCCTGCATCCTCTCACAATCCAGGACCCCTGTGGGGATGTCAGAGAGCCAGTTTTGGCCCGATCCCCACAGGCCAGGCTGAGGAACCCCACCAGTGCACAAATCCATGCACCAGGCCGGTTTCGGCCTGATCCCCGCAGGCCAGGCTGAGGAACCCCACTGATGCACGAATCTGTGCACTGGGCCTCTAGTATGCATATAAGATCTTTGGTTAATCTCTTCCCACCCTCCCCCCAACAGCATCCTAACCCACAGCCAATTCTGCGAGGAATCGGGCTCCCTCCTCTACTGGTCAGAGCGTCTGTCCCCCATGGTCATTGCATGTCATAGCTACTGAGCTACCGGTCGAATGGTCGACAATCACTTAGGCTTTTATATATATAGATAGATTATATTTCATTTTGACCACCCATTCATTATTGAGTGATAAATTATTCATTTCACATTTTCTTTCTTTACAGACAGCTTTTTTGGGGCAGCGTGGTTTGGTTGAAAATGATTTCCTCACTAAAGTTCTCAATGGAATGGCGTTTGCAGGTTTTGTTTCAGAAAGAGGCCCTCCCTATAGATCCTGTGATCTCTTTGATGAGGTACAGTTTTTATCAAATGAATACATTATTGATAGACAAAATTAGGCTGGTACAAAGAAGTAGTATTTTAAACTTTTAATCAAAATTATAACTATGTTATACATTAAATATCAAATAATCCAAATATTATTACTATTATGCTTATCAGATCTTGGTATTTAATATGTGGATTAGAACAATTAGAAAAAATATAACTATGGGATATCTCAGACATACATAAAATCTTGAACAACTTAATTTTAAATTGTTGATTAAAATCTTTTTGAAAAAATTGACAGTGATTGTGTAAGTAGAACATTTATTTTTTAAGGCAATAACACAATTCCTTTATTGGTTTCATAGAGAAAAAGTCAAAGTTTTATGAGTAGATATGTGACTTTAAGCAGTTATATATTGTCCATCAGTGTCCTAGAGACATAATTTAGCTTAATAGCATTCTTACTGATATCCGTAATAGCTCCCTTGGGAGATATTAAATATATAAAAGACAGATTTAAGTCTCTATCAAGGAATTGGCCATAGAAAGGGAAAGTTAGAACAGATGCTATTTTGTGTTCATTGTGATTTCTCTTATTTTAATGCATCTTTCCATTTACCATTTAACTATGTTCATAGAAGCCCATTCTCATGGATAGAATGAGGAAAGTTACTCCCATTCCAGTTTCTGAAAGAGTACTGTATTTGAACCAATAAATGTAAAGTTCCTTGAAGTCTGTAAAAGAAAACACTCCTAGCACCCAAGATCGTAGAGAATAGTAATAGTGATCATATTTTGGAGTTGCTGGTTTTATTTTATGTAGAGAAGGTAGGATTCATGGTCTTAAAGATCCCTGGTTCAGAGAAGAATCTTTTGTTTTTATGACATAGAGATAATTAAGTAGTCACAGGTGAAATTGAAAAAAGAGGCACATGTTTTAATTCTGAGTATGGAGAATTGCACCAAATGCTTTAATTAATAGTAAAAAAAAAA
>NW_006290441.1:2096839-2124244 GCF_000327345.1 Myotis davidii
ACTTCATAACTATAATTTTGCTACTGTTATGAATCGTAATGTAAATATCTGATATGCTATATGTGTTTTCCAGTGGTCGCGACCCACAGGTTGAGAACTGCTGCTTTAGATCCTAAGTAATTGAGACATAATGTTTTTGGGGTTAAATTGGATGATCTTCATACTCTTTTCTAGCTCTTCCATTTTATTAGTCTCTGTAGCATTTTAAATAATAATATTTGTTTATATACCCCCTTTCTTTTCTATCTAAATTCTCCCCTCTGGCAGTTTCATCACAACTAATAATTCATATTAATTACTTTTTAAAAACTTGCTTGCTACAGCCTCTGATTATTTTTGTACGTCCTTCCCTTGCCTGGAGTGCCCTCCCTCTACCTTTCAGTCTGACCATGACCGTCCATTCTCCATACTCTGCTCTTATCTCACCACCTCCCCAAAGTACATTGGAAGTCTACTAGTCTGCATTGAGCTTTATTTTGTATCTCTTACTTCATCTGGCAGCTTATCTTGTATTATGTGCTTTTATATCCTTTAGGTTAGAAACATTAGATTAGAAACAATGATAAGTCAAGGACCTTGTCCAAGATTCCTATTGCGTCTCTTAATGTTCATCTTGTTCTAGGTTCTGCCAGCAGTGATGATTTTTGGCATCTTGTTGATGTTACTTGAAAACTAGTTCATATGTATACTTGTCAAGTGCTTAAAAGCAGTGAGACATCAGACCTAAGTAATTTCTTGTCTAGCGCCTTTAGCCACTTAGTTGGTTTGCATTAGAATGTGTTTTTGTAGGAAAGTGTTGTGTGCTTCTGGGGAAGGGGTCCTTGTTCTCATTTAGCCTGGGCAGCCTACCACATGACAGGATTATGGAGCTTTGAGAAGCAGCTTATCCCCACACTCCATCAAATAGGCCTGTTAGAAAGAAAAGTGTTTGCCCTGGTTTGACAGCCTTTCTGAATCCTGGTCTAGAATAGGTGAAGTCATGGCTTTATATGTCCATCTAGTCCAGTAAACCTAGTAGTTCCTAGAAGAAAATATCTTATACCCTTTTTAAAAAATTCATCCATCTACCCCCTCCTCCTCACACATTTTTTTCCTGTCAGTACTCTTCTCCCTACTCCAAATATACACACTCTCTCAGTTCTCCCAACTATTTCTTTAGTAGGGACATGGATTAGAGTTTATATAATTTGAGAACTGGAATGAGCCTAAAGATCATCTTGTTCCTACATCTTACATTAGAGATGAAGAAACTGGAGCTTAGGAGTTTTAGTGACTTTTTCTAAATTTCACTGTCAGCAGAGCTGGAACCAACATCTGAGTGACCTGACATTTGGTTCGTGTTTTGTGAGTTAGGGACATGTTTGGTGACTTTCTGACCACCCACACTTCTCAAAGTGAGAAATATCTAAGTGAGGCCTGGAGAATGAAAGGGTCTCTGAGTTCCAGAAATGACTTTTCCAAGAGGAAATAGGGCCCTACATCATCAGGGAGAGACCACTGGACATCCAATGACTGGATAGACTCCATGCATCTAGAATAGAGGTGAAGCTCAGCAAAAACCTAAAATATTATATTAGTAATAGTATATATTTTGGATGCTTCTTGGTTTGCTAATTGTATGAGATTATCACACAATTTTCTAATTCAGCATATCTTAGAATTGATGTTTTGCCATTTCATTCTTTTTTTAAGCTGGTAGCTTTTGAAGTAGAGCGAATTAAAGTTGAAGAAAATAACCCACTGAAGATGATAAAGCATGTCAGAGAACTTGCTGAGCAACTGTTCAAAAATGTAAGTAAGTATATGTATAGACAGTCATTAATTTTTAAAGTGCTAATTAAGTATTTTGTTTGAGAAACTGAAAAGCTTCATCTTTCCAGTGATAATATTCTTGTTCTAACTTCAGACCTTTGGGATGATAAGTTAATAAGATATTACGGTTGCTACTGTGCATCAAAATAGATCTTTTTAAAATGATTTTCCTATCAATTATTGCATTATAAAAACTTCTTAGTTACAATTTTCCATTTGTCATTTGCCCTCATTGTGATTTTCATTTAGGTTTCTATCTTCATAAGAGTAAATTTGGGCATTTTAAGACATAAATATTATACCCATTGGAGACCAGAACTACCTCAGACACAACTGCCCCATGTCCTCTGCGTTAGCTTAATAGTGAGGGTCCACTGGATCAGGAAAATGATTTGAGTTGAATTGTTTTGAACGGACAGGGCGTGAAATGCTAAAAGACAGCAGATTGTCCAGTCACCAACTACAAAAACTCAAGGGTGAAAATATTCTCCATATAACAGAAGTGCAATAAGTGTAAAAGATTAATATTTCACATTGGTAACGTGTGAAATAATAATTTGGATACCAAGAAAGAAGATAACCTAACATGACAGGGTGGTTATGTGCATGTGGAAAAATGGCTAATGATTATAACTCCTTCCTCTGCTTATAAAGCTTTTACAGAGTCAAATCCTTTTACTAAAAAAAGGAAAGTAAGGGGAAAGTTGAGGGAAGTATTTTTCCATCTTTCTTTTTTTTTTCCAGAGAAGAAGGGAGAGGGAGAGAGATAGAAACATCAGTGATGAGAGAGAATCGTTGATCCACTGCCTCCTGCACACCCCACACTGGGGATCAAGCCCCCAACTCGGGACCCTTCAGTCCACAGGCTGACACTTTATCCACTGAGCCAAACTAGCTAAGGTGGAAATATTTTTCAGGAGAATAGTTAAGAAGGATGTGGGACCCATATCCTGGTATTGTTTAACTTAATTATTTGCATAGGTTCACCTTTTTGGATGTTGGGTCATTATTAGTCACATCCCTTCAAAATCTCAGAACCAAATTGTGTTTCTTTATTTATAAATTTTATTTCTGAAGTTACTTTAAAATGTACCCTTCGGGTGGATGCCCTACATTCCACATATAAATGTCCAATACTGTAATTAATCTATTTCTTGATTAGTATACTAGAACTTGGGGAAAATTCTGTCAGAAGGAAAACTTGTGTTCTGTGCTGGTCTTTGCCATTTCTGATGGCTGTGTACAACTAATGTATAGCATGACCACATGAGACAGTTCTATTGGCTTATTGTAATAATAAATAGTGTTTAAAGCAACATGCCAGGAATGGGATTAAGCACATAGTATATCATCTCTAATCCTCATATCAGTTATGTAAGATATAGGTGTCATTACCGCCATTTACTGGGGATAATTGGCTCAGGATTGTAAATGGCTATTAAGTAATTGAATCCAGATTTTAAATTCAGGAATTATTATCTATCCAATTCCTAAGTTGATGTTCGTTCACTCCATTAGGCTGGCTCATCTTCAACTGGAAAAAATGTGGTATTTCCAATGGCTGATTTTATAGTTTGTTCTTTATAAAGCACTTTAACGTACTTTCTCATATGATCTTGGAAGCTACCCTGTACCCTGTGAGGTAGATAGTGATATTGATGTTGATAAGTGAGGAAACTGAATATTAGAAAGCCTTTTTCCTTGCCCACTTGGAATGATTTATTGATATATTTCAAAAAGTAAAAAAACATTAACTGGGAGTCAGTGTTTAGTCCTCTGGGACTGATTCCTTTAATACTGAATGTTTATTTCTTAGATCTTTGCAAACCTCTTCCAGAACTGAAACATTTTATAGCCAATAAGTGACCAGAGCTGGGCTTCTGACACATGTTTGTCCTGTTACAAGACTGAGTACCCATGCACGTTAGGGAGTATACCAAGCCACTTTAGTGCAGAAATGAAATTTTTTCTTGCCATTCTAGACCTTAAATTTTGTGATACATAGCTAACACGAAGCCAACACAAAAAAGAAAGCTACAGTAAAATATCTACTACTTATATATTCTTAAAGGTGAATGCAAAGCATGAACAGCCCCTGTCCTTTAACACTGTTAAAGAGGTCATCACGAGGGACTGTATGGAATCGCCCTTCAAATGAACTCTACATTTCTTGAGCACTTATTGGGCTTCTTTCCTCCCACGATCCAATTCTATTTCATTTCATTTCATTAATTCCATTCATTCAGTATGTACTTATTCAGCACCTACTATTGCCAGCATTTTCTAGGTACATGATCCCCCTAATATCCTTGAGAGGAGGATACATGATGAGTGAGAATTTGAGAATATCCCAATAGATTGTCAGCAGACTTTCTATAATTCTTTCTAGTTTTAAGAATTTAAAGTCCTTGATGATCCCAACATTCCTGAAGTAAATACTTGACAAAGTTAGAAAGCAGAGCACGATAGTCATGCAGGAAGTTGAGGGGAGGGAGGAAGGATGGTTTTAATGCGAGGGAAATCAGCCAGATGTTTCCATTTTTAACTAGCCAGTATTCTTTTTTAAATCTAATTTCTAGAATTCCCTCTGGTAAGTAGGAGCCAATCATATAATTTGACTGTTTTCTTATTATTGGGTTATAATCGGGACCTGGTGGTTCCATTCTGATGTTTGTAAATACTTTATTGCACTGAGGTTTGGTATGTGTATCTAGCGTCTCTCCTTTACTTCCCTTTGAAATACCTCAAAAATGGACCTTAATTTTTCAATTTCTTCTTGCCACTCCTTTATATTGCTTCTTAGTGAGTGGGAATGAATTGTAGGAATGTGAGCAAATGTGAGTAGGGTGAATTGTAACTAGGTTTAGCTGCTATTTGACTTTCTGGAGCTCCCTAAATAATTAAAAAATGTATTGGTGACTGGTGGAGGGGGGAGTAGGAAAGTGGAATGAAGGGGAAGAAAAGGAATAACTCCATTACAGACAAATTGGGTAAGCATTAGTAAGGTTTATACCATGAAGGTTATTGGCTATACATTTTTACAGCTTTTCTTTCCTTGCCCAGTTGACAATACTGGGTCCACCCACCTTGGCTTTCAGAATCTTCACTCTCTGAATGACAGCACATTTAGTTACTCACCGCTCTATCCCTATGATTCTTGATATACACTCATAAAGGACCATTAACTGCACACAAAATGAGAATTTTAAAATAGGCCAGGACAAGAACTTTATAAAACCTCCATTTCACGGCATCGAGTAATTAGTTGGATATGTGTTTTACTATTTTATATAGTGCAGTTTTTTTAACTTGTTTTGCATCTGCAGTAGTACATAAATATTAGCTAGATGGTATAATTTGTCTGACAGTTTTCTTAAACGTAAAGGGGTAAATGAGAGCACTTGGACTTCCTTATAAAATAATACGAGATTTTTATTTGTCCTTTACCAGTATTTCATTGTCCAAAATGGAAACAAATAGGTTTTTAAATCCTAACAGGAGAACAAATCCCAACTATAGGAATAGCCGTTGTAAATCATGTAAGATCTACACCCTTTATATTTCTGCAGAAAGTTAATTTCACTAGCAGGCAAATTTAGTCTACATGGATGCTATCTGTACTCTCTGCTAATTGTGCATAAAGGGATTTTTTGTTGTTGCTATAGGAATGAAGTAAAACCTTGTGATCATCTTATTCTTAAAGAATCAAAACATAAACAACTTGTTTAGATTATTATGAGAAAATGAGGGTCCCAACCCAAAGCATAAAAATCATACTCTTGCCCCCATCCTGTCTGGTTTGTTTGTGCATTTTTAAGTCAGCTTTACAATGATAAAATCTCATCATAGTAAAATTTGCCCTTTTTAAATGTACTGTTCTATGGGTTTTGACAAATGAGTGAAGTATACAACCACCACCACCACCACCACAGTGAGAACATAGACTATTTATTTTACTCCAAAAATTTCCTTAATGTGCCCTTATAGTCATGTTCTCCCACCACCCCAAACTCTTGGCAACTGATATGTTTTCTGTCTGTGTACTTTTCCCTCTTTCATAATGTCATTATGTAGTTTTTTGAGTTTGATTTCTTTCACTTAGCATAATGCATTTTAGATTCACCCATGTCACTACTTAAATCTGTTGTTAATTCCTTTTTATTGTTGAGTAGCATGCCATTGCAAGAGTGTACCAAAGTTTTATTTATATGTTTACCAACTGAAGGACAGTTTTGGAAATTATGAATAAAACCACCCTAAACATTTGCATAGGTTTTTGTATGTTCTAGTACATATTTTTTCACTTCTCTCAGGTAAATATTTAGGAGTAGCATACTGGTAACAGAACGTTAACTCTATAAGAACTAAGTGCCAAAACAGTGGGTCAGTGGTTGAGCATCAACCTATGAACCAGGAGGTCATGGTTCAATTCCCAGTCAGGGCACATGCCCGGGTTGCAGGCTAGATCCCCAGTGTGGGGCATACAGGAGGCAGTTGATCAATGATTCTCTCTCATCATTGATGTTTCTATCTCTCTCTCCCTCTCACTCTCCCTCTCTCTCTCCCTCTCCCTCTCCCTCTCCCTCTCCTTTCCTTTTTGAAATCAAAGAAGAACTAAGATACTTCCCTGGTGTCTGTATCATTTTGCATTTCCTCCAGCAATATATGACAGTTTCATTTGCTCCCTATCTTCAGCAACACTTTGTATCCTTAGTTTTTTGTTTTTAGTCATTCGAATAGGTGTGTGGTGGTATCTTATTATGGTTTTAATTTGCATGTCAATAGGTGAGTGAGAATATAGGTCTCTTAGTTAGTCACTATATGCTTCCTGATTACTTACAAAAATAGTACTTGTCTTAGTCCTGGCTGATGTGGTGGTTAGAGTGTCAATCCTCGAACTGGAGGGCCTTGAGTTTGATTCCAGTCAGGGGCACATACCTGGGTTGCAGATTCAATCCCCGTCCCCATCAGAGTGTGTGTGGGAGGCAACCAATCAATGTGTCTCTCACATCAAAGTTTCTTTCCTTCTCTCTCTCTCTCTTTCTGTCTCTCTCTCTCTCTCCCTCCCTCCCTCCCTCCCTCTCTCCCTCCTTCCCCTTTCTCTGTCTCTTCCCCTCCTCCCCCTCTCCTTTCCTCTCTTTGAGACTTAATGGAAAAAAACATCCTCAGATGAGGATTAACAGCAACAACAAAAATAGCACTTGTATTAGAATATGAAGCTTCCAGCTATAATCATGAGTTAGAACAGTGCTTCTCAACAAGGATAATCCCTTCCCCCCCGAAATTTGGCATTTTGGTTGTCACAACTGGAGAGGGTATACTACTGGCTCTGATAGGTAGAGGTCAGGGATGCTTCTAAACATCTTACAATATACAAGACACTCACCCTCCAAAAAAATTATTCAGCCCAAAATGTCAATTAGTGCCAAGGTTGAGAAACCCTGTGTTAGGCAACCAGCACATTAGATATTCAAGTCATACACCAAGTTTATTTGTATTAAGGATGAGACATTAATTCAATTAGATGATCATTGAAAGGCCTATGACAGGGATGGGCAACCTTTTTGTGAGTGCGTGCCAAAACCAGCAAAATCTCTGACTCAAAATTCTTCTGCGTGCCAACCCTAATTTTTTGAGAACGAGAACATGTTACTCCTACTTGATATCTCTTAAGGTGTATGTATGTGAAGAAGCTTGAAGAAATAATAAAATTCATTCGAGCAACAAAAACACAGTATATGGTGATAAAAAATACATTTATTATTTAATGTATACATGTGCACTGAAAAAAAAAGTAGAGTTAACAGAGGCATAGAAATTGCTCTTCCCCTCTCTTGTCAATCCATGTCTATGGTCTTTAAGATAACTTGTTATGTAAAATTATTTATTTATCTAAGATGCACCAACACTGAATTTATCTGAAAAATAAAAAAGTTGATATTAAGAAAAAATTGTAAATGGAAGAGAGGGTTTCGCGTGCCAGAAAAAGTTACTGGCGTGCCATGTTTGGCACCCGTGCCAGGGGTTGCCCACCCCTGGCCTATGAACATGAGAAATTTAGAATGTTTCATTCCGTCAATACTGTGTTCACAGCCAGACAACTCTAAAATGTTTAGTTACATTTTGTCAGTGTTAACTTAGTCCAGTGATAGTATTGGTTTCAGTGGTATTTAAAAGAATTTGTGTAACTTGCTACCCTACATAGCTCTAGGTACAACTAGTGCATATTAAATAATTACTAAATAACTAAATTAATATGGAAAACTTGGTAACCTCTAACAAGGTTACATTGATTTGTCATTCACTGCTGAGAACAATGTGTAGGAGGAAATTTTCCCCCCCCAATGCAGTCGTTGCCTACGTTGAATTTCCAGTAGGGTTTGGGGGGTTTTGTTTTGTTTTGCTTTGCTGTGCTTTTATTTGAAGTTGTTCTCAGCCTCATTTCCTTTAGGCCCTAGGCATATTCTCATTTAGCTTGACAAGAAAAGAGAAAAATCCATGTTTCCATACCAGATGGTATGTATGTCATTTTTCAAGTCTGAGAAAATCGTACTTCCCATTACTATCATATGCCCTTACAGCAGAATTATGGAAACATTTCTTGAAAATCATTATCCAACTTCAAAATTCCCTCTAAGCGATAGTGCATTTTGCCAGCTTTCTTGGGCAGTTCATCATGGATGCTTTGGACAAAATTGTTACCATGTTCACTATAAATGCTCAGTTGTGTAACTCCTTGATTATTACTTTGCATTTGCATTTCCCTTCAATTAAAACTGACAATTTGGCTGCTTTTTTGTTCTATTGGAAAATAATGAATTTCATTGTTTCAACACAAAATTAGGCTGCAGTTTTTAATGAGCTCAGCAGTCTTCAAGGGACTTGCCCACATGCATTTGGAGTTTTGAGTAAGAGCAGATGTTTCTAATATGTAGCGTTCAATGACCCTTAAACTTCCCATCATTTCTGCTGTCTTCTCAGAAGTCCTAATGTGACAAAGCCTGGTATAAGGTGGTGAATATAGTCCTTTATATTTACCACACTGACCATTAGGGGGCAGCAATGCACAGACACAGCAGCCAGAGAACCAAACATGCTAGATTTGGGGGCATGAGCCTTTTTCTAATCTTTTAAGCACAATTGAATATATTATAATTCAGTAACTTTAACCATTGCCTGAATTTTTATGTAGACTGCCTATTCAATTACAGGATAGCCTCATCTTTGAACTTTGCTTTAAAACATGCTTGTTACCAATGGACATGGACAACAGGGGGATGGGAGCATGAGTGTGTGTGTGTGGGGGGGGAGGTTGGGGGTTAATGGGAGGGATGAGAACTAACTTTTGGGGTTCTAATACCCATAAAAAAAAACATGCTTGTTATTCTGAATTGTGTATGGATTTGTTTTATAATATTTCAAATTACGTATGAGAAAAAAAACACTATTAATGACTAAAAGCAATAGCTTTTCTTTAATTAGTGATTTCTATTTAAACTGTTTTTTAGTACTATTTTTACTGCTGCTAGAATACAAGTAGCTGGTGATATGTGAATGTTGGGAAAAAGATTTTAGAGGCCTGGTGTCATGCCAGAGAATATGCAGTGAATAAATATTTATTCAAGTGAATGTGTCCTAGACTTTTGGAAAACAGCTTTCAGAATTATTCTGGGGAAGTGTGTATGTGTGTGTATATGTGCGCATGCACGTGTTCGTTCTAAAAGCTTTTCTTTGACAACTCATTCTATCCTCACAAGAACCTTATGAAGTAGGTACCATATTATTATCTTTATTACACATGACGGGACTAAAATAAACTGCACCGCATCACAGTACTAAACGGGGATTTGACCCAGGTGGTCCAACATCAGAGACCATGAATTAAAAGTACTTCTTCTTATACTCCCTCTCTCATTGAATTGTCCAGTCTTTCCCTCTGAATTATAGTGCCTCCTATCTCTATCATGTTTTCACACATAGTCCTATTTCTGGGCTCTCTATTCCATTAGTTTTTTTAAGCCTTTCATTAATACCAATCGACATACTATATTATTAAAGATTTAAGAGTTTTGATATCCAGAAACTTTTATTTCCCCACTTACTCTTCTTCTGAATAGCCTTGACTATTTTTAGATCTTAGTTCTGCCTTATAAAGTTTAGTATGAACTTAGCACATTATAGAATTTTGAGCAATATGTGTATCCTTTTTTTAACCCACCTTAAGTCATTTTTGGACCAAGGTAGAAGCACATATAGGAAGAGAGAAAAAGATAAAATATAGTTAGAAAATCTGATATAACTAAGATTTCTACTTTAATTTTTTCATGTTTCAAACTTCGTTGAAATGAATATTACTTACATCATGGAAAATATATTTAAAGTCTTAATTTTTATTATAAAAAAAACAAGTGTCAATAGTAACAAAAGTAGTGAAGACTATATTTTAAACGATTCTGATTTAAACCTTAAAATGCATATGAATTACCTCCCCATCCTGAAAAAAATATCTTCCCAAGGGATTTTAGAAAATTTATATGTATAACTTTTGAAAACATACCTTAGACTTGGGCCTAAAGAACAGAGAAAAACAAATATGCTATTTGAAAAGGGCCATTTTATAAACTATAGTCCAGTGATGTTGCTGTTAATCCAGGAATAATTTTAGAACAGGAATATGTCACCATATAGTTTGGAAAGTGGTGATCATGAAGTCTTGGCGTAGGAATTTACATATTTATTCTTCCCTGTCCTTGCTAATGACATAAGGGGGGGAATACAAAGTGTGTATGAGGGCTGCTCTGGCCAGAACACGTTTTCTATCTAATTTCAACTTCTCAGGAACCTTTTAAAAGAAGCATGAGTGTGTACCTGAGGCAGAGTTATTTATCCAGTATTACATAGTGAGCAGAGCAAAAAAGGGGACCGAGGCTTTGTGACACTTTAAAGGAATATTATCTCCATTGTATTGCTGAGTTGTGCTTCCTACATCATCTGCTGTGGCCCAACCTTTCTTTTTTCTGGGTCTGGGCCAAATAACCAAAAAGAATTGTGGGGAGCAACTCTAATACACGATGACAGTGGCCATTTTAACTGTCAGAAAATGCATAGGGTAGTGATGAGCTTAATCTACAACATGAATAATATAGGTTCTTTTGGGGGAGGAGGAATTTTCTGGTTACAAAGGATAATAAATGCTAGAATTCATCTCAAAATGGTTGTAAAGCAGCCTTCCCTAGAGAACTTGATGAAGAGGTGGATTTCACTCTGCCTGTAGTATTTGAAATATAATCCTACTTAACTAGGTGACTGGATCAAAATCCATGGCACATTTAATTTAATTATGACAATCCTAACATGTGCTCAACATTGTATCCCGTTTGTTAGGATACAGTAGGAGGTAGCTTAGGGTGCCTGCTACATGCCAGGCAATCTCTAGAAGGAGAGGATAAAAAAAGTTTTTTTAATTGACTGAAAAGTCTGCCCTTGTGGAGCTTCATGTTACTGAGAGAAGGATGGACAGTCACGTTAAATAAGACTTAGAGTATGTGAGAAGGTGGCTAGGCGCAAAGGAGGAAAATATAATAAGGGGCTAGGGTGTGTGTTGGGGAGATAAAGTTACATAGGGTGGCCAAGAAAGGTGGCATTTGAGGAAAGAAATGCGGAAAGGGAGAGAGGGTTCAGTAAATCGGTGGGGGAACAGGCATTCTGAAAGGTGGGAGTTAAATGCAAAGGCCTTGGGTCAGGAGCAAGGAGGCCTGAATGTTAAGCAGAACGAAGGAAGAGACAGTAGTAGAACATGGTCGCATAGAAAAGTCATACCTTGTGGGGCCTTGTAAATTTTTGTGGAAACTTTGGGTTTTACTCTGAGTGAGATAAAGAGCTGTATGATCGAACAGAGTGGTTGGTGGTGATTGAACTTTGGTTCATTCTGTCTGTGGTGCTAAGAATGGAGCAGCCGAGGGAGCAGTGGTGGGAGCAGGGAGGCCCTTGAGGAGACGTGGTTCTGTAGCAGAGGAGAGATGTTGGCTTGACCCAAGGTGTTGGAAAGTGGTCAGATTTAGACATGCTTTAAAGGCAGCGTCCAGAGGTTTGCAGAGGAATGGATAATGGGGTGTTACAGAAAGGTATTAAGGTGACTCAGCTTTTCACCTGAGTAATTGGAAAAGTAAACATGCCATATACGGAAGAGGTGAGACTGCAGAAAACAGATTTGGAAAGGTGGAGATTAAGTGCTCCATTTTGGACATATAAGATGATATTGAAATCCAGATGGAAATACTTATATTGAATATATGGGCATGGAGTTCAAGAGAAAGCTCAGGTGGAGATAAAAATCTGTGAGTTCGTAGTGTTTTTGTGGTTTAAAGATATGAAGCTGGAAATTATCACCAAGGAAGTAAGTATAAATAGAAGAGAAGCCCAAGGTCTGAGCCCTGGGATAGTCACATGGTTAAGAGATTAGGGAGATAAGAAATAAAGACATAGCAAGAAGACCTAGAAATCAAGTAAAAACATGTTCATGAAAGGGGAAGTGGGGAGGTCAGCTGTTTCTGATGCTGCTGAAGTAAGACTCTGGGGCTCTGTTCAATGGCATGTATCTGAGTGTACAGGTACTCATCTGACTGCAGCTTGTTCCCTCTCAGCTCCCACTCCCTTCCTGACAGTCTGCCGTTATTTTAACTTCTGCGTAATCTTACCTGTGTTTGATATTGCAGGAGAACCCAAACCCTCATATGGCGTTTCAGAAAGTTCCACGCCCCACAGAAGGATCCCACTTGCGAGTTCATATTCTTCCTTTCCCAAAGATTAATGAAACCCGGGTACAGGAATTGATACAGGAGAATCTTGCTAAGAACCAGAATGCACCTCCTGCTTCACGAGTGGACAAGAAATGTGTTGTGCCAGCAGGTCCACCTGTTGGTATGTATTTCTCTGTGTGTTTAAATGTAACTTCTTATCAAGACAGAAGACACAAAAACTCAAGTAACCGGAATCAGAGCATTCCCAACACCCAGATGTACTGTTCCATTCTCTGCTTCTCACAAAGGGTAGCCATTCATCTAACTGCCACTACTATAGAATCCTTTTTTAAAACAGCTGTATCAAGATATAATTCACATACATAAAACTCACCCAGTTAATGTGTACAGTTTAGTGGCTTTTAGTATATTCACAGTCATACAACCATTTTCTCTAACTTCAGAACATTTTCATTATCTCAAAAAGATGTACCCATGCCCATTAGCAGGGTATAATTTTCCCCTAAAAATCACTCCTTCCCTAGCTTTAGGCAATAATCTACTTCCTGTCTTTATAGATTTGCCTATTCTGGACATTTTATATAAATGGAGTTCTATAACATGTGATCTTTTTTGTGACTGGCTTCTTTCATTTATCATAATATTTTCAGTTTATCCATATCACATGTGTCAGTGCTTCACTGTTTTTATGGCTGAATATTATTCCATTCTATGGCTATACAGATGCTCCTGGACTTACAAATGGGATTACATCCTGAAAAATCCATCTTAAGTTAAAAATATCATAAGCTAAAAATGCCTTTAAGCCCTGGCCATTGTGGCTCAGTTGGTTGGATGTTATTCCATACACTGAAAGGTTACCAGTTCAATTCCTAGTCAGGGCGCATGCCTGGTTGTGGACTTGATCTCTGAGACGTGATGTTCAGGAGGCAGCCTGTTGATGTTTTACTCTCACATTGACATTTCTCTCCCTCTCCCTCTCCCTCTCCCTCTCTATGCAAACATTTCTGTGTGTCAGAACCACACAACTGCTTGGTACTTTGTCATTGCATATTTTCCCCATTCGGTAATGACTTCCGGTGCAGATGACAAAACACGTTTTCTTAACAAAATTTCAGCACACCTCTCCCTCTCCCTCTACCTCTCCCTACCTCTCTTTCTCTCTAAAATATCAATAAAAAATCTTTTTAAAAAATGCATTTAATACCCCTAGCCTATTGACCATCATATTAACCTAGCCTACCTTAAACATGCTGAGAAACACAGCATCCAAAAACCGCTGGCAACAGAGTACCCTGTAGAGTATTGGTTGTTTACCCTCATGATCACTGTGGCTCACTGCCACTACCCAGCATTAGGAGAGAGTATCCTACCACACACAGCTAGCTTGGGAACGATAAAAATTCAGAATTTGAAGTACAGTTTCTACTGAATGCTCACTGCTTTTGCACCATCATCAAGTTGAAAACCATAACTTGAACCATTGTCCTAAGTTGAAGACCATCTGTATGTCACATTTTGTTATTCATTCATCAGTTGACGGATATTTGATTATTCCTCCTTTTGCTACTATTAGTAATGCCTCTGTGAGCATTCATGTGTATGTTTTGTGTGGACATATCTCTTCAGTTCTCTTAGGTATATACCTAGGTGTGGAATTGTTTCATATAAGTCTGTGTTCAACGTTTTGAAGAACTGCCAGATTGTTTTCCAAAACAGCTGTCCCATTTAACATTCCCACCAGCAATGTATGGGTGTTCCAGTTTCTCCACATTCGCTAATAATGCAGAGCATCTTTTCATTTGCTTATTGGCCATTATTATATCTTCTCTGGAGAAATGTCTGTTCAGATCCTTGGCCCATTTTTTAATTGGGCTATTTGTCTTTTTATTACTGAGTTAAGTGTTCTCTGTATATTCTTTATACAAGTTCTTTATCAGATACATGATTTGCAAATATTCTTTCCCATTCTGAGAATCTAATTTTGGGAGGGCATGTGGTTTTTCTTTGGTAATATCATAGAAATATCAACTCTTTTTTTCATTGGTAATTCTCTTACAGTAGCTATTTTTGTCATGATCTTGTATCCCAAACACATATCAGTTTGTTTACAATTAAAGTTAAAATAGATGTTTACTTTGCTTACTGTGATTTTTACTATGAAATATTAATTGATTTGCATGAGTTAAGTGTATCATTGGAATCTTTCCTGTGAAATTATCCTTAATAAGCCAGTGACTAGCCCGACACTTTAAAATGTGAAAATATAATCAAAATAATGAAATGGAATACCTTCAATGCCATGTAACAAGGGAAACAAATAATTCTGTCAATCATGAAAACAGTTAGTCATATAAGCTTAAACCAATTCTCTTCCCCTTGCTTTTGTAATTGCCAGAGGAGTTTAATTTACTTGTTTTCTTTATATTCCTTTACTAGTTTCAATAATGGATAAGGTGAAAACAGTTTTCAACAGTGCACAGAGATTGGAAGTTGTTAGAAACTGCATCTCATTCATATTTGAAAATAAAACATTGGAGACTGAAAAGGTAATAAAATGCTATCTTTGCCACGTGTAATTTATCATTTCTCTTTCAGATTTACATGTTTAACTTGCTAACTGACCTCTCTAATTTCATCCTTTTTCTTTATCAAGTGTTTTGATGAATAGTGTCTAGGACAGCTGTGGGCAAACTATGGCCTGCGGGCCGGATCCGGCCCGTTTGAAATGAATAAAACTAAAAAAAAAAAGACCGTACCCTTTTATGTAATGATGTTTACTTTGAATTTATATTAGTTCACACAAACACTCCATCCATGCTTTTGTTCTGGCCCTCCGGTCCAGTTTAAGAACCCATTGTGGCCCTCGAGTCAAAAAGTTTGCCCACCCCTGGTCTAGGATGTAAAATCTTAGCCAAGCCTAATTACATGGCTACTAGACAAATATTGAAAGTCATTGTTTCCCTCAAACTTTTAACATTGTTCACTAAATCCTATTTTGGCATATTACCTAGGAACTTAACATTTTAATTTTTCAGTTACAGTTCACATATAATATTACATTAGTTTCAGGTGTAAAACATAGTGATTAGACATTTCTGTAACTTACAAAGTGATTACCCTGATAAGTCTATTATCCATCTGACACCATACATGATTAACATTTTAAATATAATTATATTTCTGGCAAAGAATCCGGTTGGATAAGTGGTATTCAACTTAAATGTGCCTCGTTAAAGCAGATTTTCTTGCCTTCTTTAATAAAACACGCTAAACATAATGTAACCTTTTCGTAGTGATTTGTCATAGTTCTGAACATCTGTTACAAAGGGCTAGTAAAGCATGTAAGGTTTTGACCGTTACAACAAATGACCCCACGCCCCTTTCTGTTTGGAGGTTATTCAGTTTCCCCTTTTTCCTATGGTTGAAGTGTTAGACTTTCTTTTGTTCTCTTGCTTCCAGCTGTCCCATCCTGTTTCTTATACCTGCCTCTAAAAACCCCATGCCCTCCTACTCTCAGGCTTCTTCCCTTCTTATTTGCTCCTTTATTCTGGTTTTTAGGTTTTCAAAGTTAAATAAAGCTATTCTTATTTTATGTAAAGCATATTTACTAGGCTTTGCGTGGTGAACTGGCAGGGGCATTCTAATGAGTTAGTGAAATGATGATTTTTAATGAATGAACCTAAAGGTATCTATTTGTTGCTCTGAGTCTTTTCTCTTTTTTTATTGTGATGTTGTATTGAGAAGAGATTGTAGAATTTTCCAGTCATAAATTAAAACTAGTGATTAAATTGCTGCCCAGTTTAAAAGTAGCAAATCACCTGTATTTCTTGTCATTTTAATTTTCCTTTCTATTCTTGCTGTGGAGACATGGCTGGTTATTGAAAGAAGTGATTTGGTGACTAGAGTTTTGATGAGTTTTTTTAAGTGTAGTTCATGTTTGTGTTTTAACTACACATAAACTAATTCTGCTTATTTTTCATGCTTATACATAAAAATAACTAAAAATCCTGTATTTTATAGTTGTCCTCAGTAGTAAAGCTGCTCTTTTCCAGGAGTTTAATTTCTGATAACTGTTAAGTGTCTTACAGGATGCACTTGGCTTTCAGTGAGATTACAATTTATTTTCCCAGTGGTGCCTGTCGTTTACGTCTGCCTCTCTTGTCCTCAGACCCTTCCTGCCGCATTGAGAGCCCTTAAAGGAAAGGCAGCAAGACAGTGTCTCACTGACGAGCTGGGTTTGCACGTCCAGCAAAACCGGGCAATACTAGACCATCAGCAGTTTGACTACATAATAAGGATGATGAACTGTACTCTGCAGGTAACTTTTAGTCTTTTCAGATTATTTTTCTTACTTGTGAATACTTTTCTTTTTCCCAGAAATTCAGTAATTGCCGATAGATCAAGTCTTGAGCCTTCCACAAAGGATGAAGAGCCAATATCCATCCCATTTCTGACAGAAACTCTCATTTATTACTTGGCATAAATATTGAGAGTCTTTTATTCTTTGTTTTCTCTTGAAAAACAAAAAACAAAACACTAGGTTATCTTATTGGTTTTATAAGCAAGCTTTCTGAAACCAAACAGCCATCTTGAAAATATTTGGTTATATTTTACTTGATGTGTATATTCATGGACTTTTTAGACAGTTTTCAATTATACTATTAAAGCAGAGGGCAATGAATAGTCAATAACCCAAATGATAAATGAATTAGTTAAGTATTTACTAAGCACTTTGTGTGTGTGAAGCACAAAAATGTATTTCTAGTTGGCTTCAAAAGATGTGTATGAATTTACAGAGATAAACTTTCCACAAAATCATGAAGACATAATTAGCAGGAGCAAATAATCTGGTTTCCCCATCCTGACTTGCTTGTTAGATAGTCTGTGACATTGGCATCATATTCTTTGCAAGTGATGCAAAACCCTCTCAAACTTTTTCCACAAGCAGGAAAAATGTAATAAATGTAATTAAATATTAGGATTTTTAAAGACTAGCTGTGGGACTCAAGAGAATCTAAACAAAATGCATGTTAAATTCTGGAAAGTGATAATTGCAGGGCATAATTAATAATAAAATTAAGTATATTAATTAATGGATGAAAGAAGACCTAAAAAATGGAAAGATACATTATGTACATAGACTGGAAGATTCAATATTATAAAATTATAACAATCAGTTTTTCTCAAAAGAAGAGTCACTGCAGTTCCCATCAAAATCCCAACTGGAGCTTCCATCCACCTTGGTTCAGTGATTGAGCATTGACCTGTGAAGCTGGAGGTCATGGTTTGATTCCCAATCAGGGCACATCCCCAGATTGCAAACTCCATCCCCAATGGGGGGTGTGCAGGAGGCAGCCGATCAGTGATTCTCTTTCATCATTGATGTTTCTATCTGTCTCTCCTTCTCCCTTCCTCTCTGAAATCAATAAAAATATATTAAAAAGAGAAAAATCCCAACCAAAGAGCAAAACCCTAAGAATTACCAATACACTCCTAATAGAACAACAATGTATGGCAAAATGTCAAACTTTTAGAAACAGATGCAAACTTTTAGCTATAAGATGAGCGAGGCCTGAGAATCTACTATAAAATATGCTGATTGTAGTTGATAGCACTGCATTATATAATTGAAATTTTCTAAGAGAAGAGAACTTAAATATTTACACCCCCCCAAAAAAATAAATATGTGAGGTGATAGATGTGTTAATTAACTCAGTTGTGGGAAACCTTTCATGATGTATATCACCATGAAACACCTTAAATATCTTACCATTTTATTTGTCAAGTATACCTTAATAAAACTTTTTCATTTTTTTAATTAGCTTAAGATTGTAGTAATTAAGACAGTGCATGTGGTACTGGACAATCATAAATGAATTGACCAATAGAACAGAACATAGAGTTCATAAACAGATGTACATGTATATAGAAACATGATTAATGACAAAGTTGACATTTCACATTAGTGGCAAAATGAAAAATTCAGTAAATAATGCCAGAACAATTAAGTGACCATGTACTCATAATATACGACGTATATAAAAAATTTACAGATACCTCACACTATACACTAAAGTCAGTTTCATGTCTATTAAAGACTTAAATATGAAAGTCAACCTATACAATTTTCAAACAGAATAAAGTAGATCTCTTTATGACTTTGAGGTGAGGAGATATTTCTCAAACAAGTCACAAATAGTGTTGATCTTAAAAGAAAAGATTAATAAATGTGACTGTATTAAAATAAAGAACTTTTGTTCATTAAAAAATATCATAAAGAACCCAGTTGGTGTGGCTTAGTGGTTGAACATCAACCTATGAACCAGGAGGTTATAGTTCTTTTCTTGGTCAGGGCACATGCCTGGGTGTGGGTTTGATACCTAGTGTGGGGTGTGCAGGAGGCAGCCAATCAAAGATCTTTTTCATCATGATGTTTCTATCTCCCTCTCCTTCCTTTCTGAAATCAATAAAAGTATATTTTTAAACACCAAAAAGAGAGTGAAAATGCAAATCTCAGAGTGAGAGACGTTTGCACAGCATGTGTCAACGGATTAGTACCGAGATCATTAAAAATATTCACAAATCAATAGGACATAGACAATTCACATTCTAAATGGGCGAAATCTAAAGAAGTATTTCAGAGAAAAGGGAAACCTATTTGGATGTGTATAACAAAGATTATCTTAAAAAAGAAAAGGTGATCTAGGTCAATAATTGGAAAAATGTAAATTAAAACCACAATGTGATAGCCTTTTATAAACTATTTTGTAATAATTTAAAAATCTGATAATATCAAGTATTAATGGAACAAATGGAACATGTAAACTCTGTTGGTTAGAGTGTAAAGTGCTATAATCACTTTAGAAAATGTAATAAGATATAAGATAACAAGAAACAAGATAGTTTGCCATTTTCCTATGAAGCTGAATATGAATATATTCTGTGATCAGTGATTCCACTCATAGAGGAGCTCTTCCCCACATACACTAAGACACATGCACAAAATCATTTATTTTTGGATACAACTC
Organism: Myotis davidii; assembly: GCF_000327345.1. Classification (NCBI taxonomy): domain Eukaryota; kingdom Metazoa; phylum Chordata; class Mammalia; order Chiroptera; family Vespertilionidae; genus Myotis; species Myotis davidii. The sequence goes on from NW_006290441.1 coordinate 2,116,443, forward strand.
AGATCCCAACCAGCAGTAGAATAGATAAATAAATTATGATATCTTGTTATATTAGAATATTATTTAACTATGAAAACGAATGAATTATACCTACAAGGGACAATGTGTGTGAATCTTAAGATAATTTTGTGCAAAAATTAAAAGGCAATTCAATTACAACATGGTTCCATTGCTATAAAGTTAAAAACATGTAACATCTGGGGATATTTAATTTAGGACTACAATATGTGGTAAAACTGATGTATATGTGTATTAAATCATCACATTATATACCACAACTTTATTTGTCAATTTTGCCTTAACAAAGCTGCGGGGGTGGGGGAGAAAATCAAGGGAATAATAAACAAGTTATTAAAGAACATTACCTCTGGGGGACAGAAAGGAAGGGCAGTGAGCATAGAGATCTGCAAAGGTAATGGCAATATTCTATTACCTACTTCTTACTAGGTATATGGGAGTTCATTGTATCAGTCTTCTTTATAACTTATACACATTAATGTATAGGGCACTGCTACTAGCTTATTTTGCAAGGTATATTTATTTTTTCAAACACATTTCAAAAGATAACTTTTTCAGAAATTCTAACTTAAAACCTAGTATTAAAAATGTAATCTTATAATAAGCACTTTGTAGATTGTTTAAGCAAATTGACAAGATAAAAGATAATTCATCTTTACTGGAAATACAGCCTTACTCTTGAGAGACTAGCTATAACAGTTTATGATAACAAAAATTGAAAACAACCTAAATGTTTACCATTGATATTTATTAATTTAATTGTGGTACAGCTCTTCTTTGGAATACTGTTCAACTATTAAATAGAAAGAGGTGTATATATACCTATATTTAAAAATTTCTATTATACACTGCTAGGTGGGCAAAAAGGAAGTTACATAAGGTAAATACAATACAATTTTATTTTTGACCTAAAATTATACATAATATATCATACTAAAATTCTTAACAACTTAAGTGGTTATCTCTGGCCTATGGATTAGAAGTTTTGACTTCCAATTTAAATCTTTCTCAACTGGAAACACACACAAACATACATATACAAGCATAATTAAATTATATAAAACATACACATCTATTTTATTTTTTATTTTTAAAAAGATTCTAATTTTTGTAGGAAGGAATTTATCAAGCACCCTTATGAGAAGAGCACAACACAATAAATGTACCCTAAAAAAGCCACATGTCTCCTGTTACTTTGTTACTGTTACTTTGGTACTGTTGTTATAGAGGACAAAGGAATGTGATGAATAGGTCAAGGTCTCTAGAAGCCCTAAAGTTAGGTGATTTCCTGATTCCCTATACTAATTGGTGATAAAACTACAAAAATTGTGTTAGGGAGCTTTCTCCCATTAGTACTTTCTGTGTTGTTTATTAACTGAAGAACCAAGTTTTAAGGCTTTCTCTAAACTTAATTTTAGCATATACTAGTTAGTAACTCACTTGTAAAATAGCCATTTACCTTGGGCTACAAATATTTTTCTTTGAATACGTATTCGTTTTAAAAAAAAAGATATGGATTTTTTTTGCTTCCCTCAAGTACATCTGGACTGATGGGCACTTAATATATCAGTATTTCATAAATACGTAAAACTAGATCCCATCTTCATCCCAGGACAGGGGTTGTTTAACATTATAGAAAGGCTCTTCTGAGTTATAAATAGGCTCACATGTGGTATTCTCATTTCAATGGGTTATTTATTACCAATTTGGGATTTATTAGTATTTGTGTTCCTGTTGCCACAACATTACTTGTGGGGATTTAACATGACATTCTGAACATTTTTTACAAAAACATAGTTTCAAGGCAGAGAGGCCAAACATCTGTGTTGTTGTTTTAAAAAGAAACTTTAAATAAACTAATTTTAGGTAGTGATTCAAAAACTTTAGTAATTTTTGCTTTTCGTGATCTTGAAGTTGTTCTATCTTTCCTGTCCTCAAGGGAAAATGAAATGGAGCATGAGTACTGCCAAGGGGCTATTATGTTTATCAGGTTCTTTCAATGTCAAGATAAATTTTTAAAGGACGGGTTTACAAACCTGCTGTATTCAAGACGGTATGGTACTGTCATTGCATCAACATATAGATCAGTGGGAAAGAGCACCCAGAAATGGACCCACATTTGGGGGATTTTTGACAAAGACACCAAAGCAATCAAATAAGGGAGGAAGTTTTTTTTCCACAAATAGTGCTGAAATAACTGTCCATATAGAAAAAAAGTAAATCTCAATCTCTACCTCATATCAAACATAAGAATTCATTTGAGGCAGAGTATAGACTTAAATATAAAATATAAAACCGTGTGCCTACCACCCAAAGTCAAATCCTCTCCTATCACCATATATTAGGAATCCCCTCGATATACAGCTCTTGTAACAAAGGAACCCATACCTAAAACCTATATGTTCATGTTGACCAATGTCACCCCAATAAATTTAAATAAGGAAATAAATAAAATCATGAAACTTGTAGAAAATAGTTTCATGACTTGGGGATGGGCAACAATTTCTTAGGTCACAGAAAATGATAATCAAAAAAGAAAAAATTAATTGATCATTATACTTCATCAAAATTTAAACTTATGCTTATCAGAAGACACTATTAAAAAATTAATATGTAAGACTGGAAAAAAATATTTCTAAAATATGTATGTGGCAAAGAACTGGTGTCACATTTATACAGAGAACTTTACAATTCAAGAAGCCAAACCAATTTTTTAAAATGGACAATTTGAACAGATCCATCACAAATCAGATATATGATAGTCAATAAAAATGAGAAATGCAAATTAAAACCATATGAGCCCTAGCTGATTTGACTCAGTGGATAGAGCATCAGCCTGTGGACTGAAAGGCCCCAGGTTCAGTTCCAGTCAAGGACAAATGCCCAGGTTGTGGGCTCCATCTCCAATAGGGGGTGTGCAAGAGGCAGCTGATCAATGATTCTCTCTCATCATTGATGTTTCTTTCTCTCTCCCTTTCCCTTCCTCTCTGAAATCAAGAAAAATATATTTTAAAAAGATAAAACCATTATGAGGTACTACAGTTGACCCTTGAACAATGCAGGGGTTAGAAAGCTGACCCTTTCCCTGCCCTCGGGATCCCCTCTGCATGCAGTCAGTCCTCTGCATCTGTGGACTCCCAGTCACAGATTGAAAACAGTCCTGGTGTTTTTCTATTGGAAAAAAATCAGCATGTAAGTGGACCTGCTAAAATTAGAAAGACTGACAAATTTTGGCTTGGTGGTAAAATAACTGGAATTCTTACACTTTATTGTTGAGAATGTAAACTGGTACAATCACTTCAGAGAAAAGTGTAAGAAATTCTTACAAAACTAAGCATAGATTATCCTGTGAGCTCACAGATTCACTCCTGGGTCTTATAAAAAAGAAATGAAAACATCTTCAAAAAGATTTATATAAAAATATATATAGGAGCTTTATTCATAATAGCCTAAAACTGGAAACAGCCCAGAGGCCATCAATCAGAGAATAGATTATTTTTAACTATCATGTAGATATTTAGACAGTGTATTGCTATTAGGCAATAAACATAAACAAACTAATGATACATGCAGCCATTTGGAAAAATCTTATAAATATTATGACATTTGTCAACACTCAGTGAATATACACCGAGTGGCCAGATTATTATGACCACCCCATCAGTACTTCATTGACACTTCCAAAAATACTGAATATTGAAAACTTCCTAAGCAAATAATCTCAAGGTTTTATTATTATTATTATTTGCATAACTAATTCACTTCATTGTACTGATGGGGTGGTCATAATAATCTAGCCACTCAGTGTACACTTAAGATTTCTATAATGTGGTGTATAATTGTGCAGCAAAAGTAAATATTGAACTCTAATAATATACATGCTAAGGCATACACTTAGGGGCAAGTATAATTGATGTCTGCAATTTACTTTGAAAAACACTCAAGGTGGATTAGTGGATAAATACATGGATAGATAAATTATAAACCAAGCATAGTAAAATGTCAGGGACACAGTCTAAATGGTAAGTATACAGGAGGTGTACCATGTAAACTTCTTTCAAGTTTGATATATGTTTGAAATTTTGAGCATAAAATAAGTAAACAAAGACATAAATTACATAATTACAAAAAACTCAAGGGATAGGTGAAACATCAGACTAGACACCATGAAAAGGTTATATAGTGAACGGGAATACACACCTAAAGCAGTTACACATGGTGGAGCAAATTGAGACAAGTGGATGGAAACTATGGAAGAGAAGTTAAAGTAGATGGAGTTGGATAAAGTAGTTGGATAATCCAACACAATACCATTCAAAGTGCTGTGACAAGATAAGGAACTTGTGCCAGAATGTCAGTCAGTGACTTTAAATTCACTGAAAAGGTTTTATAAGAAAGTAAAAAAAAGTAAGCTACTACACAGTGATCTTGTGTGATGTCAGCTGAATGTGGTTGATCTCTCTAAAGCAGTGGTTCTCAACCTTCCTAATGTTGTGACCCTTTAATACAGTTCCTCATGTTGTGGTGACCCCCAATTTCATTATTACAAATTGAACATAATTAAAGAATAGTGATTAATCACAAAAGCAATATGTAATTATATATGTGTTTTCCGATGGTCTTAGGTGATCCCTGTGAAAGGGTCGTTCGACCCCCAAAGGAGTCGCGACCCACAGGTTGAGAACCGCTGCTCTAAAGTAACCAGGTACCTGCCTTCTTAAAGAGGCTCCAAAGCCAAGCGTCAGGCTTTGTCACAGCTGAATATTCCCTCGCCAACATTTCCACAATTCATTGGTTGCTAGATAAATTCCTACATTGAGCTTCTTAGGCTAAGGGCTCTGAATAATATAGGAAGCCAGAGAGAGGTTTTAAAGTATGAGAAAAAGGGCATCTTTTCTAGAATCCCAAACCTTTCACATCAGATTGACTTCGTCTAGACATTAAGTACTGCTGATGACAAGCTTGTATGTATGAGGTAGCAGATTTGGGCTTTTTTGGTGCTGTGGTCTGAATATGCCCTTCCAGATTCATAAATTAGATACCTGACCCCCAAGGTGATGGTATTAGGAGATGGGGCTGTGGATGCTCTTATGAAAGAGAGCCAGCTGAGCTACCCTTTCAACCATGACATTGGTAAGTAAGAGTACAGTGAGAAGCCTACAGCCTCAAAGAGGGCCTTCACCAACCACGCTGGCATCCTGGTCTTGGACTTCCAACCTCTAGAACTGTGAGAAGTAAATTTCTATTGTTTCTAAAACATCCAGTGGCATCCTATATAATAAAAGGGTAATATGCAAACTGACCCTAACAGCAGAAAGACTGGAAATGACTGGTCACTATGACACACACTGACCACCAGGGGGCAGACGCTCAATGCCAGAGCTGCCCTCTGCAGCTTTGGCCTGCTCCCCTGTGGCAAGTGGACATCCCCTGAGGGCTGCTGGGCTGCCAGAGAGGTGTCTTGATTGCCATCTAAGGCCCAATCCCCCGGGGAGCAGGCCTAAGCCAGCAGGTGGTCATCCCCTGAGGGGTCCCAGACTGCGAGAGGGCACAGGCCGAGCTGAGGGACCTCCTCCCCCCAACCCCCGTGTGCACAAATTTTTGTGCACCGGGCCTCTAGTTTTGTTATAACAGCCCAGAAAGGACTACACATAAAAATTATATTGAATGCATCTTTATTAGTGAGGGCATATATTTTACTGCTTTTCTCTCTATTCTTCCCCCAAACATCAACTGATTTCTACCATGTACTAGTCTCTGTACTAGGTACTAAGTACTGGACATACTGAGATGATTAAGATATTATCCTGATTCTTAAGAAGTTTATGTCTAGAAGGAGAAATTCACAGGTAAACTAGTCTTTATAATATAGTGGGAGGTGCACTGAGAGATGTGTGGAAAAGTACTGTGAATGTATTGTAAGGTTGCTGGACTTAGAACGAGATGGTCACAGGAGGCATTTGTCCCACCAGGATTGGGAGGGAGAGTATTCCAGATAGAGGAAGTTGCCAGGAGAAAAAAAGAAGTATGTGGAAGGCCTGTATTTTTGAAAATTGGAAAGTATTTCTATTGTGTATATTGTAGAAAGGTGGTGGGAGATGAGAGAAGTAAACAGGATCACTTCTGGTTAAAGTGAAAAGATTAAATATGTATATTTAACCTCAGCCACCACCCAGAACTCCACTAAAACTAAAGTAAAGGATTTTTAAAAATACATAAACCCACAGGCAAAACAGAAGACAAGAACAACATTTTGGAAACTAGAAAGCTGATGGATGAGTGACTCAGCAGACCCAAAAAAGTTTTTTCCTAACAGACAGTTGTAAAACCCTTGAAGCAACCAATTTGCAGAACTGCAAAAGGCTCAGTAATTAGGGACAAGTAATCTCTGAAAGCAGGAGGTTATGGTGGGGCCAAAACATTAAAAAGAGGCTTGGTTGAAAGTCTCCTTAAGATACAGTTGCATTCCCCTCCCCGATCCTTTTCTGGTTCTGTGTAAACTGCCAGCTGCCTCTCCTTCACCCTAGCAGAAGATTAGAGGTTTGTTTGTGTATTTATTCTTAGGAAAGAGGACATCACTAGCCTGGGAGACACTAGGTCTGGCTGAGGGAAATTCTGTTTTGTTACAAGCAAAGGGGGTAAGTGAATGCCAAATATTGAGAATACCAGTCCACATTCCCTTCAGCTCCCAGAACTCTGGAAGCCTGCCCTCAAGGCAAGACATCGGAAGACAATTCTCCGAGAAATGGGGCTAGCCAAAAAGAAAAGGATTTTACTAAAGATCCTAAATTAGGAGTTTCTCAACAGAATAGCTCAACTAGGTCAAGCTATAATGAACCTCACAGTCAACAAGCTTCACCGTGTACACATTGTTTTTATTTTGTCATCCTTCAGTCATAGAGTTTGTGCAACTTCAGTTTAATAGATTATGGCATGTTCTAAAATAACTTTACAAATTCAGTCTTAATAGCAATGTGTGAGATTTCCTATTCACATCCTTGCTGACTTTTACTATTAAAAAGTCTTAATTTTTTAATTCTGCCATTTTAGTGATTGTAAAAGGGTATATCATAGTTATAATTTGCATTTCCCTTATAACTAATAAAATGGAACATTTTTTCTTGTTGATTGGCTTTGCATTTTTTCTGTGTAAGGAAATGCTATTTGTTACTTTGCCCTTTTTTCTTTTGCATTGTTTTTTTCTCATTGATTTATAAAGTACTTAATATGTTTTGAACACCAATTATTTTATGTTTCAAGTATCTCTAGGTTGTGGTTGTCTTTTCCTTGTCTTTATGATATCTTTTGATAAATGTAAGTTTGTAATTTTAATGTAGTCAATCAATTTCATTGGTCCTTTCCTGTATGGTTTGTACTTTATTTATGTCTTATGTTAAGAAATCCTTCCTTACCATGAGGTCCAAAATATATTCCCATATTCTCTTTAAAAGCTTAATAATTTTCCTTTTATATTTAAACTAGAGGCCTGGTACACAAAAATTTGTGCACTGGGTGGGGAAGGGGGACCCTGTTCCCTCTTGCAGTCTGGGACCCCTCGGGGGATGACCACCTGCTGGCTTAGGCCTGTTCCCCGGGGGATTGGGCCTAAATGGCAATCAGACATCCCTCTGGCAGCCCGGCAGCCCTCGGGGGATGTCCACTTGTCAGCAGGGAGCAGGCCTAAACTGCAGTCAGACATCCTTAGTGCTGCTGAGGAGGCAGGAGAGGGTCCCACCACCACCGCTGTACTGGCAGCCATCAGCCTGGCTTGTGGCTGGGGGGGG
>NW_006290441.1:2124758-2126095 GCF_000327345.1 Myotis davidii
GGGACCTGGAGTTTGTTTAGCTTCTATAATTGCAACATTGTTGCATCTGGAGCTCAGAGCTGGGCTGAGGCAGGCGGGACCCTTGGCTTCCTTCATCGCCGGGGCAACCAAGCCTCATGTTTGCTTCAGCTGCATGGCTGCCGGCCGCCATCTTGGTTGGCAGTTAATTTGCATATCACCCTGATTAGCCAATGGGAAGCGTAGCGGAGGTATGGTTAATTACCATGTTTGTCTATTAGATAGGATCCTTGACCTATCTGAAAAATGATTTGTGTGGATTGTAAAAATTAACTGAGGAGGCAGATCCAGTTAATTTTTTTCTAAATGTATAACCAGTTGCCTGCCAAAACAATTTATTTAATAACATAACCTTTCTCCAGTGTTTTGTCATGACCCCCTTTTCATATATCACATTTCTCTAAATATGTGGGTCTGTCAGGATTTCTCTTCTGTTCATCTGTTTGCCTGTTTTCACAAAAGCATCACATAGTCTTAAAGTTTTATAATAAATCTTAATACCTGCAAGACCAGTCTCCATGCTATATCTCCTAGGAAATATTTGCTTTTCTATATAATTTTAGAATCACCTTTTTGAATTCCATGAGCATGAATAAAACTAGGGGCCTGGTGCACGAAAATCGTGGGGGGTCCCTCAGCCCAGCCTGCCCCCTCTCACATACTGGGAACCCTCAGGGGATGTCCTACTGACGGCTTAGGCCCGCCCCCTGCTCCCTTTGGGGAGCAGACTTAAGCCGCAGTCTGAATTCCCTTTGTGGGAAGCGACCGGGCTAATCAGGGGAAGGTACCAGCCCCATCACCCACCTGCTGCAGCCATTGCCAGTCAGGTGATTAGGGAGGCTGAGCCACTGGGCCCTATAGGACACCTGCTACACAAGACCACTGTATCAACTCAAGGAGACTTAGCAGCTACCCAATACATAGAAACATACACAGGGAAGCAGCCAAAATATGGAGACATGTCACAAATGAAACAAACATGTCACAAATGAAAGAAATGGAAGAAAGCAAACTATTAGATATAGAGTTCAAAACCACAGTTATAAGGTTACTCAAGAATCTTCTAGAAACCTCCAAGGAACTTAGTGAGACCTTCAAGGATCTTAGTGAGAATATTAAAAAAATGGAAAAGGACTAGTCAGAAATTAAGCATACACTGACTGAAATAAAGACTATTATACAGACTCCCAACAGCAGACCAGAGGATCGCAAGAATCAAGTCAAGATTTGAAATATGAAGGGAAAAAAAACACCTAACCGGAAAAGCAAAATGAAAAAAGAATCCAAAAATATGAAGATAGTGTAAGGAGCCTCTGAGA
>NW_006290441.1:2127410-2129044 GCF_000327345.1 Myotis davidii
TTACTAAACCTTCTGGTCTATAACTTTATGTCTGCCTTTAGTGAATTCCACTTAGCTTGGATCTTGCTGCAACATTTGACTGAAGTTTAGGCAGGCACTTGGGGCCATGAATTGGAGATGTCCTTTTAAAAGGTTGAGGAAACCACTGGTAGCCCATTGACTCGCAAGTGTAGGTAGTGTGCTACATGAGAGGCAAGACTTAGCAAACACCACAAGAGTCTCTGGCCCAATGAGTGGAGTTTGATAGTAATTTTAGCTACAAGTGTGAAAAGAAAAATATATAAGTAAATAAAAATAAAAGGGTGAGGAAAGTCAATTAGGTACAGATCCTTGGCCAGTAAGATGGTACTTTCCAAAGGCCTCTGCTAAATTCCTTTTCCTGTAGTTCACAGCTTGATCTCCATGTACCAGGAGGAGCCAGACTAGACAATGGTGACGATCTACAGCCTGTTTTAGAATAAAAAAGATAATGCCCCTTTTCATATAACTTTTCATTCTTTAAAGAATAAGATTAGTAGGTTAGAGCATCATCCCGTACACCAAAAGATTGTGGGTTCAATTACGGGAAGCAATTGATCAATGTTTCTCTCTCACTTATCCTGGCAGGGGAGAGGGGGTGGGAGTGGGAAGGAGGGGGCCAATAGGGAGAACAAAGAGGACATCTGTAATACTTTCAACAATAAAGATAAATTTAAAAAACACACACACACAACATATCCTTGGGTGAGGTTTTTTTAAAAAAGGTTACTCAACTTTTGATAAGTTCAAATTTTCACACCCATCGTAAATAGTTTTCATTGTGTTCCTGTGCATTGAGAATTATATTTGGTCTGAAATATTCTAGACATGTTTTCAGAGTCTAATCTCCCTCTAAAGTCTAACTAAAGCAGAAATTCTTCCACTTAATTTAAACCTCTGAAGCTCTCCATTGTGGAATGCAATTCTGGCCTTATGTGTTTTGTTGTTATCGTTTTAATTGGGGTATGCTTCAGAGCAGGTTTTGCAGTTTGAGGAATGACTTTTCTATCAACGCATCAGAAAGTTGGTCAGCCAAGGTTTGGACCACTTGCCATGGCCTCGTGAAACACTTCTCATTAGAGATGAGGCAATGTAATTTTAAAGATACGCTTTCCTAATGTGGTCTGTCATGAGCACATTTCAAGCCTAACACCATTCTGTAAACTTCATACAACTAGCTTCTGGAATCTACTGTGTAGCCAAAGTATTTACAGAGGCTATTTGCCTAGATAGCTATACACACAAAAAAGTATTCCTTTTCTTGGTGAATATTTTAGTAATTGAACCAGTTGAAATCAGAAATGGAGTTCAAAGGATTTAGGTAAATAAGAAATAAAAATAAAGGTCATTCGAGATCACTGAGTTCAAGTTCTTTCCTCGATGAAGAAACTAAGATCCAGAGGTGAAATAATTTGCTCAAGATCACTGCACCAAATAGTGACATATCTACACTAATAAAAGAGAAAAATGGTAATTGGCGTGCGACGCTACCCTTTTCATTGGCTAATCAGGGTGATATGCAAATTAACTGCCAACTCAGATGGCAGTTAACTGACAACAAAGATGGAGGTTAATTTGCATATGTAGGCACAATGCAGGGAGGCGAAAGGGAAAGC
>NW_006290441.1:2129811-2135581 GCF_000327345.1 Myotis davidii
GGGGAGATGGGGGTCCCGGGGGGAAAAGAGGGTCCCCTGTCAGAGGCGTCAGGTCTGGGCAAGGGGTCGAATCTGCGATTGGAGGGTTATTGGGGTCAACGCCTAAGGGCTTCCCGTAAGTGAGAGGGGGCAGGCTGGGCTGAGGGACACTCCCCCCGGCCCCAATACCCAGTGCACGAATTTCTTGCACCGGGCCCCTAGTTATAGATAAGAGTAGATCTTGATGATGTTCAGTCCTGTGCTTTTTCCAGTATACTCATAGTGTTTAAACAATAAAATAGTGTTCAATCTATAACTATAATAATATTTCTTCAAATTACAGCCATTAACTAATGGCATATAAGAGAGAAATGATGTGAAAGAAAAGAAATGAATCTTACTAGCCTATTCACCTTCTAGTCCAGTTTAAATACCCCTCATTTATTAAGCCTTTTCTGATTGCTATAATGGATTCACTTCCGTGTCTATGTTCCATAACGCCTCTTTCCACTGCTGTTGTGGCATGTTAAACACATTGATTTGCATTAGCTTTTGTGGGGACTGCCTCTTTGTTCCCCTAGCTCCGTGGCCAGCAAACTGCAGCTCACCAGCCAAATGCAGCTCTTTGGCCCCTTGAGTGTGGCTCTTCCTAAGCCTTAGGAGTACCCTAATTATGTTAATAATAATGTACCTACCTATACAGTTTAAGTTTAAAAAATTTGGCTCTCAAAATAAATTTCAATCGCTGTACTGTTGATATTTGGCTCTTTTACTCAAGAGTTTGCCAACCACTGCCTTAGCTGATAAGTCCTTTGAAAACAGAGTGACTGCAATGGTAGGGCCCATATACAAGTTTTCATTTTGTAGGCCCATATTTATTGGTTGAAAGAATGAAGACATATAATAAACATAAACTTATTTTTTTAAATATTTAGATTTTGGTTTAAAGAATCCAGTGCTAGTTACTTTAAGCAAATGTAATTTGAATAACACAAAATATTTCACACATTCACCTGAATCTGAAATCAAGTCAAAAATTGGCCAATTTTTCCAAAATGGTTCAAAGTCATATCAGAAAGAACAATCATGGTACCCTATAGGCCCATGATTCTGCAAGCTTAGCGTGCATTGCAGTTACTGGAGAGTTAGTAAAAACACAGATTGCTGGTCCCTATGCCTGATTTTTGATTCGGTAGGTGTGGAGTAGAGCCTGAGAATTTGCATATTGAACAAGTTCTCAGGTCAAACTCATGCTGCTGGTCTGTTATAGGCAAATAGATTAAGAAGAGAAGAGAGGCCCTAACTGGTTTGGCTCAGTGGATAGAGCATCAGCCTGTGAACTCAAGGGTCCCAGGTTCGATTCCGGTCAAGGGCATGTACCTTGGTTGCGGGCACATCCCCAGTAGAAAGTGTGCAGGAGGCATCTGATCGATGTTTCTCTCTCATCGATGTTTCTAACTCTCTATTCCTCTCCCTTCCTGTCTGTAAAAATCAATAAAATATATTTTTTAAAAAAGAGAGAAGAGAGGCAAACTGGAGAAGAGAAAGAAGGCAGTGGGCGTTGTGCACAGTGAGGGGGAAGATTAGGCGTAGATGCAGTCAGTTGTGTAGCCCTGGACAGAACACAAAGATTAGAAAGACATGGCCTCCCTCCATTTCATACTTCCCTGACATTCTGAAATAAAGGTACTGGGCACCACAGCCAAACTCACTCTTTTTTTTTTTTTCCTTTTTGGTTAATCCTTGCCCAAGGATATTTTCCCATTGATTTGTAAAGAGAGCGGAGGGAGAGGGAGAGGGAGAGCAGAGAGAAACATCAATATGAAAGAGACACATTGATTGGTTGCCTCCTGATACACCCCAACCAGGGCCTTGGAACCTGAAATTGAGGCACATGCCCTTGACCGGAATCAAACCCAGGACTCTTTAGTCCTTGGGCCAGCGCTCTGTCCACTGAGCAAAACCAGCTAGGGCCAAACTCACTCTTCACCAGCCAACCACTTGTGTTTCAGAAAATTGGCCACCACAGTAGATCTAGTTATGATCCATCTCCACACAATTACATTTTTGTTTACCTATATTTTATTTTATAAGAAGCTTGTGAGTTTTTAAGAGAGGAGAAGAAGAGAGGAGGAGGAGGAAGCCGGAGGAGGAGAAGGAGAAGGGAAAGAAGGCAGGGAGGAGGAGGAGAAGAAGCATGTGCTCAACCTTAACAAATAGTATGGAGGTTAAATGTCTAAACATTGTCTATTTGGTTGGCAAGTAAGAAGTCCTTGATAGTGACCTTTGGCAGTGAAAATGGGTTTGGGGGTTTCAGAAGGCCAAAGCCAATCTAAAGTGGGTTAATCTTCAGATCAGTGTCTAGTTTTATATGTCAGGAAGAAATAAGTTCAACTTGAAACTTATATAATTTTATTAACCAATGCAACCCCAATAAATTCAATTTAAAAATTCTTTTTGTTTTGTTTTAGAGAGAGGAAGGGAGAGAGAGAGAAAGAAAGGGAGAGAGAAATGGACGTGACTGAATGTGGGTAGAACCTGCAACCTAGGTATGTGTCCTTTTGGTGTACTGGATGACACTCCAACCAACTGAGCCGCCCTGGTCAGGGCAATAAAAAAATTTTTAAATACCAGTTCAAATTTTTTAAAAAAGGAAATGTTCAGAACTTGCACATTGTTTTCTTAGGATTCCCAGGACTGCTTTCATGTTACTACCCTGACCTTATGCAACACTTCACATTTTACTGAATGTCTTATCAGTGCTTCAGAAAAAAGTATATTTAGCCACAAGGTTGATAATTCCTTGCCTGTTTATCTTTAAGGATAGTTAGATGTGGTTAAGTCTCACTTTCATGTATTTTAGTCTTTGTAATTTGACTTTCAAAAAAGATTTTCATAAATTATGTTGCTGATAATTATAGTCTTATAATTTAAATTTTTCTGCCAATGTCCAGGTTTAAGTATTTACAATGGCATTGCAGAAAATTCTTCTTGAAACTAAGAGCTAGCTAAGTTTTTCTCTGCTTTAATGCTGTCATTCATTTTACAATATAAATCATGAAGAAAATTGTCTCTAGTTACTAGTACTTGTGATAATTTGTTATATACATATTTGGTTATTTTATCCTTTGCTAATATTATAAAAGCAGTATAGTAATAACATGAATTTAAAATGCTAAAAAGAACTGTGTTTCTATATAACCTGACTTATACACATGAAGGCTTTATAATGCAGAAGGCTTTTCTACAGGGTGTATTTATTTGTTAGTCCTAAATGTGGCAGATTTATAATTCACTCTCTTTTTTCATCACAGGAACTTAAACTGTACTCTTTTGGAGGTAGGGTCTGCAAAGGAAAGCAAACAAAATATACAGTATAGGAGCTACTTAGAAACTATGTAAACTATATAAATTATTACTGTTATCTCTTAATGGTTAAGTCCACCAGCTTTTCCTTGCTTTGAAGGCAGAGGAAGCAGTTTATCAGTTACAGGGTCTTTCCTTGCCTGCCATGATGAACATTTCCTACATTTCCTCCCTCTGCCTGGCCATTCCTTGTCCATCTTTGAAAGCTCATTCTTCTCCACTTGGCCTTTAATTTTTCAAAACGTAGTTGTTGTTTTTTATCACATCCTATACCCTCCTCAAGGATGATCCCTTCCACACCCACATCTTGAATTACCATCTAAACTGGCTACCTGATATTTTATTTTCATGTCTCAAAGACACTTCATCTTTAATAGTTACAAACCGATCTTGTGATATCCATCTCCTCTGCCCCTAACCTTCAATCCTGACCCCTTCCATTGCTTCTACTGTTGGCAAACAGCATCATCATTGATTAGTTATACAAAAAAAAACCCTAAGAAATCAATCCTTCTGCCTCAACCCTAACACCAAGTTATATCGATTTTTACCCTGTAAAATTATTTTAACTCCATCCACTTCACTCTACCTCCACCTCTACTCCCCGAAGGGAGGGAAAAGAAGTAGAACTGGGCAGAAGGAGAAGCCAAGCAATACTGAGGGCCCAAGGAGAACCTTAGCTAAGCCCACACAGAGTTCCCAAGCTGGAGTTGTCCCACATTAAGTTGAAATGGTTCAGTCTTTATACCCACATCTTGATCAGTCGTTAAATATTGGCTGCCACCCCAGAAAGGGCTGTTGACAGCACTCCCAGTCGTGGGGGCAATAAGTCTTTTCTTCAAGAGATCTGGATAGGGCATTCCATGTCTACTCCTTGTGCTATTCAGCTTCATTTCTTCATGTGTTCTGAGGAACAGTTCCTTCAGAATTCTAGTGTGCCTCTCTCGCCGGAGGAAGCTTAGAAAAGGGTAAATGGAAAAAACTTTATCCCCTATTGCTGTAAATGTTACTTATCTCCTCTCTACTACCCATTCCTGATTCTCTTCTGTTGTTTTCAGTGGCTTCCTTGGCAGTATGACCCAGGCCCTCATCCTGGAGGAGTCTTAGTCCCTGGTCACATGTCTTTCTGAGCTCAGATTCACTGCACTTGTTCATTTTCCATCAGAATTTGGCAAGGAAGTGCCAAAATGTACCCAGGGGCTTACCTAGGTGACAGACATATTCCTCCTTGCTCCCATGTGTAACGTTAACCCTACCTCCACCTGGCATCCACATTTAGTTATCTCTGCCAAAATGATAACTCTTTTCTTGTCTGCTTTAGGAATCTAAAGGACCTTGGTGAGTGCTCGCTTCAGCAGCACATTAAAATTGGAACAATGCAGAGAAGGTTAGCATGGCCCCTGCACAAGGATGGCACACTAATACGTGAAACATTCCATATTTTTATAAATAATAAATAAATAAATACATTGGTGATAGCTGTAGCTTATGGATTCTTGTTTTGTCCTCTGGTAGAAATGTCTCTTCTTCGGGGACTACAACCTCTAACCTCTCAGAGCTCAGAGTTACAGCAATCTGCGGTGACCCCTTGCAGATTCTCCAAGTGGGTCACTAGGTGTGATGGTTTCTGTGTCTGCTATAGAGTCCTTTCCTGCCCGGGTCCCCCTCAAAGCCAGAAGCTTCTTGTGTCACCTGGTATGAGTCAGAGCAGTAGTCGCAGATGTGGAATATGCTGCTTCCATAACCTGAAGAGGCCTACCAGAAGTAGTACTTCCTTTCTCAGAATGGGAGATGTAAGATGCAACAAATTGTCTTTTATTTTGAACAAGATGTCCCAAAGTGCCAAAACCCCATAAGGTGTATCTCCTATCCTCTGTAGTGCATATGTCTTACCAAGGTTTCCAACATAGTAGCCACTTCTTGCTTATCCAGTCTGATTAGTATGATATCATCAATGTAGTAAATCAGTATTATGTTCTATATGATGGTCCAGATTTCTTCAGACTGAATTTGGATGGGAGAGGGTATAGTTAAAATATACTTTAGGCAAAATTGTAAATGTTTACCATTATCCATTTCATATCAATGAAGACTGTTTCAGATGCTCCTCCTCTATGGGATAGAGAAGAATGTATTCGCCAAATCAGTGGTTGCATACTATATACCTGAAGCCATGATCATCGCTTTTGCAAAGACAACACATCTTTGTTATATAAGTGCAGTTGGAGCTACTACTTGTTTGTATTTGCTGTGGAATACTTTCATTCTCCAGATCTGTCTGGTTTCTACAGACACCAGACTAGAGAATTAAATATAGGAATATGACAGAGATGATCACTCCTATATCCTTCACATCCTAAGAGTGGATAACTTTACTATCATCAGCAATAAACCCATGTAAAATAGAGACTAAAACTTCATACCA
>NW_006290441.1:2135616-2137451 GCF_000327345.1 Myotis davidii
TATATTTAAAAAGAAATTATAAAATTTTATTTTAATAAAAATTTAGGTTATAATATTTACCATGTGCTTATCTTTTTCGAACCCAAGTATGAATCTGATTTTTGTTTGTGGGAGGGAAAAGTATTAAAATAATTTTTATTGATTTTTTTTATTGATTTCAGAGAGGAAAGGAGTGGGAGAAAGAGATAGAAACATCAGTGATGAGAGAGAATCATTGATTCGACACCCGCTACTGGGGATCGAGCCCGCAACCCGGGCATGTGCCCTGACTAGGAATTGCACCCGGGACTTCTTGGTCTATGGGACAGTGCTCAATCCATTGAGCCACAACAGCCTGGCTAAAATAATTTTTCTAACAAAATTGCATGATACCTTACCTTGTTTGGCTTTTACAGCACTATCCTAAAGATAATCATTTTTTAAAAATTCTTTATTGTTTAAAGTATTACATGACTCATTTTTGCAAAATTATTTAAACCCTTATTATTTTTCCCAAGTGACTCCCTTAATCCCTTGACATCAAATGATTTTGTTTTAAAGCACTTAAAATGAAACTAGTGGCCTGGTGCACAAAATTCATGCACAGGGGCGGGGGGAGGGGGTGTCCCTCAGCCTGGCCTGCCCCCTCTCCAATTTGGGACCCCTCGGGGGATAACCAGCAGTCAGACATCCCTCTCACAAATCCAGAACCGCTGGCTCTTAACTGTTCGCCTGCCTGCCTGATTGCCCCTAACTGCTTCTGCCTGCCAGCCTGATAATCCCTAACTGCCCCCCTGCTGGCTTGATTGCCCCTAACCATCTCTGCCTCAGCCCCGCACCTGGGACCCAGGTTTCCCTCCTCCAGCCAACCACAGGCACCTGGAACCAGGGCTTCCCTCCCTCTGGTCAGCCATAGGCACACGGGACCTGGGCCGGCTTTGCCCAGGCCGGCTGCAGCTGCAGGGGATGGTGAGCAGATGGCTTCGCCCAGGCTGCAGCTGCAGGTGCTGGCACCCGGGAACACAGGGTGTGCGGCTTCTCTGTCTCCCAGGCTGCAGCCAGCTGCAGGTACTGGTGCCCAGGACTGCCAACAGGTGGCTTCGCCCAGGCCCAGCTTTGTTAGGAAGGATGTGCGATGGTCGTCCGGAAGATGTGAGGTCTAATTAGCATATTACCCTTTTATTAGTATAGATCAGTGATGGCAAACCTTTTGAGCTCAGCGTGTCAGCATTTTGAAAAACCCTAACTTAACTCTGGTGCCGTGTCACACATAGAAATTTTTTGATATTTGCAACCATAGTAAAACAAAGACATATTTTGATATTTATTTTATATATTTAAATGCCATTTAACAAAGACAAATCAACCAAAAAAATGAGTTCGCATGTCTTAGGTTCGCCATCACTGGTACAGATCATGGTGTGTTTTTTTCTTGCCATCACTAACCATCGTAACTGTTGCTTATGTATTAAAGTTCTATTCCTGCTAAGTCTAGAAGCAGCCTCAGAACGCTTCTCACCATTCATCTTAAGTCTGATGCTTAGTTGATCAGAATTAATACCTGAGGTGAAGCCTCTTACTGCAGATGTATCCCAGAATGCATGGCATCCTCTCTTCTAATAATACATTGCCTCGATCATGTTGATTGAGGTCATTTTTCCCCTTGCAGTTTCTGGTAGTAGATTACCGTCTACTGCCTAGGAAGTAAAATTGACTATCTCCATGTAGATCACAAAATAAGGCATTTTTCTCATCAGTAAAATTTCATTCTTTCAGCATGAGTAATTTTGTCAACAACTTTTTGAGGCAGTAACAGTTTATAACAAATTAAGTGAATTATTGTTTCAGGTACTGTC
>NW_006290441.1:2138005-2144196 GCF_000327345.1 Myotis davidii
CTGACATTTCACACCATTTATATGTTTAAGTACCAACCTTACCAGCTTAAAAATGTAAGCTTTTAATACTGCTCTCTCTGTTCCGTATCTTTCATCCTTCAAATGAAAAGTGGAGTTGGGTTGCAACAGAGGAGAGAAATTCAGAAGGGGAATATTGGAGTAATGACTGCAGAAGGAGAAGAGGGAACCTATCTCCCAGGCCACAGGCGCTGGTGCCCTGGACCACAGGGCTGGCAGCTTCTCCGGGTGACTGCAGCCTGGGACCTTGGGGCAGGTGGCTTGTCCGTCTCCTGGGCCGCAGCCAACCTCAGGTGCTGCGGCCCGGCTTCTCTGTCTCCCCTGGGATGCGGTGTGGTCGGCTTCTTCGGCTGGCTGCGCCCTGGGATCACAGGGTAGGCGGCTTCTTTATCTCCCAGGCCGAAGCCAGCCTCAGGCGCTGGAGCCAGACTTCTCTGTCTCCCCTGACTTCTGCATCTCCAAAGGGCTGCAGCGGCCAGAGCCAGGATGCTTGCATGGTAGCCATGGCTGCGACACAAGTATCCCGGCTCTGGCCTCCGCCATCTTTGTTGGGTTAATTTGCATATCACTCCTGATTGGCTGGTGGGCATCGTGAAGGGATGGTTAACTTGCATATTTCTCTTTTATTATATAGGACTAGCTTAACTGATTATCTCCTCTCTTTTTTACCTGATCTAACTTTGTTGGGTTCTCCTTTGTCAGTATGATTTGATTTAAGCAATTCTTTGGCATCATTATGGTAGATTTTTAGATGCTTTTATGAGATAGAGGTAGAGGCTAATGTTAATCAGGAAGATAGGGTTTAGTACTGACTAATTTGATGAGAAGGATGATTTTGATGGAGGTGATATATTCTTTTTATCTTAATTCTTTGACTCAAAATTGTCTGGTAGATTCTCCATGATGTTGGATATAGCTGTAATTTATATTTTCATCTTCATGTAGTATTCCTTTATATCTATATGCCACATTTTATTCATTCTACCAAATACCTTTTTATTTATCCTATTTCAAACCCTTTGCAAAGGGGGACTAAGTCCTTTTCATTATTTCTTTTACTTTCTCCTACCTTTACTTTCTCTGTTCTCTATTCCCAGCATTTCCATTAGGCATATTTTAGAAGCATTGACTTGATCCTCTATATTTCTTTATTTTTTAAAAAATCACTGAAGATATCATGACAAAAGATGTTTCTTCTAGCCCTTTAGCAATCACATTTCCTATTTTCAATTGCTTTTTCGTAGATTTAGTGTGGTTTCAAACTCTCTGGAGGATATTATTTATAATTAATAGAAGACTTCTTCTTTT
Source organism: Myotis davidii (assembly GCF_000327345.1). NCBI lineage: Eukaryota > Metazoa > Chordata > Mammalia > Chiroptera > Vespertilionidae > Myotis > Myotis davidii. Next base: position 2,139,332 of record NW_006290441.1, read on the forward strand.
GCCTGAATTGTGTTTCCACAGGTGCCATTTTTAGTTTAGTTCCATACCTTATTGCATTTAGGGTCAAGAGAACTCAGAGGTTTATAGCACATAAATACTGGAATGGGACTACCTGGTTTTGAATTCAGGCTCCAACATTTGTGACCGTGTAACTAACCCCAGGTATTTAATTTGTGAATGAATCAGTTATTTCATCAGCATAATGAAAATAATTCTTGTATCTACCTCCTGGAGAAGTTGTAAAAATTAAGTGAAATAATTTGTGTAAATCCATACTTAAAGAATGTCTGATACTCAGTGAGCACTGAGTAAATGTTAGCTGTTACCGTACGCCAGGTGCAGTGTTCTAGTCTCCAGGCATGTAAAATTGAAGCAGCTCTCCACCACTTGGAGCCTTCAGAGGCCTGGGGACAAGACTTCTGTGGCAACAAATGGGAAGGTTTTGATCCAAGGCCACTCTCGATGGTGGTAAGCAGGGTCTTCGAAACCAGAGGGAACACATGGCTCTTCTTTTTTTTTTTTAATATATTTTATTGATGTTTTACAGAGAGGAAGAGAGAGGGACAGAGAGCTAGAAACATGGATGAGAGAGAAAGATCCATCAGCTGCCTCCTGCACACTCCTCACTGGGGATGCGCCCACAACCGAGGTACATGCCCTTGACCGGAATCGAACCTGGGACCCTTGAGTCCGCAGGCCGACGGTCTATCCACTGAGCCAAACCGGTCAGGACCATGGCTCTTCTTAAAAGTGAAGGTGTTTATGCTTGAGATGAAACTGAATTCTATATAAATGTGATTATGTATATAAAGAGATGTGCGTATGTGTACAAAGCAAAAAATAACACAGTGATTCCTGGTGGCAAACCAAACAAAACCAGAGTAACCTGGAGAAAGGTAACTTTTGGTCATAGAAACAGTTGCATGGTTCATGCTAAATTCTGAGAACCTTCCTGCTAAGGCCATTGGACACAGAATCTGAATAATATTATTCCCCTCTAGGATTTAAACTTATTGAGAAGTAAATAAATAAAAGTGTATTGTAAAAAAAAAAATTTGATGCAGACTTGGGCCAGTCTCTCAAAAACTTAAGACAAAGCTCGGTATTATTTGTCAAGCCTGGCATTCACCTTCTATCCCAGTGGCAGTCATGGTACATGTTATATAACCATAATATTCAAAATTCTGATACATTCTCATTGGTTGTATAAGTTTATTTAGCATTAAAATATAACCTGAGGCTGACACTACAGCAAGAGCCCTTTAATTTATTTTGTGCTTAGGGAAATACACGGGGGAATGCTTTGGAGGTGCCAAGGGGGGGAAGAATGTAAATGATAAAGCAAGGCATAGACAGTATCCCTAGGGTTGTTTGATGTGGTAGGAATAACTATGATGTGGACTAGAAGGTGACATAGAAAGCTTGTAGCAGGCGGAGTCACATGGTCGGTTGGATGTAGTTGGGTCAACACCATGGAGGGCTTACAGTCTGGAAGAAGAGTGTGCTCACTATCCTGTAATGGTCAGAACAAAGCTGACATTTTTGAGCAGCAGAGTAATCTACACTAATAAAAGAGAAACATGCAAATTAACCATCACTCTGCCACTCCATTACACCCACCAGCCCATCAGAGCAACTATGCAAATTAACCCAACAAAGATGGTGGTTAATTTGCATACGCACGAGCAGAGCAAATACTGAAGACTACTGAAGATGGCGGCAGCCACAAGCTGGCCCTGGACTCCACTCAAGGAGGGGCCTGAGCTCCACTCAAGGAGTGGTTGGGGGCCTGGGTCGCCTTCCAGCCAACCCTGGCCTCTGCTCGAGGAGCTGGGGGGAAAAAAAAGGGCTGGGTACAGCCAGAGCAGAGAAGCCAAGCCTCACTGCTGCTGGACCAAAGGCCTGGGTCCCAGGTGCCGGAGGAAAACCGGTGCCAGCAGCCAGGGCAAGGAGGACCTATTGCACGAATCTTCGTGCAACAGGCCACTAGTCTATCTATATAAAAGGTTGAGCTACCAGCCGACCAGCCAGTAGGTATGATGTGCACTGACCACCAGGGAGCAGATGCTCAATACAGGTACTGCCTAACTGCAGTGACTTGGCAGCGGCAGTTCTCAGATGACACACCCTGGAAACAAAGAGGAGGGAGCCCTATTCCTCTCGGGCCATGCAATTCCACCTTCGGCTGTGGGTTATGTTGTTATTGTCAGCCCCGAATCTGGTTTACTGCACACTTGTGTTTGCATTCCACACCCTGTAAGACAGCAACTTTGCAGAGTGCCCTCTCGCACTCTGGGACCCCTTGGGGGATGTCGGAGAGCCAGTTTTGGCCTCATCCCCACAGACCAGGACCTCACCTGCCAGAGGAACTCCACTCACTCCACATACTCCCCTTCGAGCTGCAGCACCACCACAGGTGCTGCCAGCCAGGAGGGACCATGGGAGGTTGGCTCCAGGGTGTGTCTGACCTGTCTAGCCCAGTCCTACCCCGCCGGCCACTTTCTAATTAATTTCCTTTCAATGTGCACAAATCCGTACACTGGGCCACTAGTATGATATAAAGAGGATATTTTAGGTTTAGTAGTTTTAATTTTTGTCCCTTTGTAGAAGATGCAAATGTTCTCAGTGTTTGGAAAATTCAAAAAAATTTTCCTGAGCTACATCTACTAAACTCTACAGAAAAGTCAGTTATATGACATCTTTGCAAAAGACTGTTGTGCCTTTCAATCTTTTTCTTTAATGTTTAAATATAACATTTTTGAGAAATTCCAGAGTTTTATGAAACAGGAATGCTGGCCATGGCAGTTCAAAGGTGTGCAGATCAAAAGTATGAAATAATTGAGGGTAATGGGAAATTAAGATTGCAGGGCTCACTCTTCAATTGTAGCAGGAAAATTAAAGGAAAACTACATAGCAAAGTTCCGAATAAAACATATATAAATATTCAAGTTCTTGCAAGCTTATAAATTGCCTGGTATGTCTGTAACTACATTGCTATTATGTGGCAAAAGCATTGGGGAGTTCAGGATGTGTATTTATGGACTGATTCCCCAAAAGATAACTGCACTATTCCGGAATGCTATTGCTATGTCAATAGCTGTAGACTTATTGTTTTAAAATTTTTCCATTTTTCAACCTAATTAACTTAGAATGTCTCTAACGTGACTTGCAAAGAATTTTATATTTATATTTTGCAATCAGCATTTGACTGGCGCTCAGGTTTGAGACATGCACTAAAATGTGTAAACATTTTGTAAGATAATAAATAGCTCCTAAATGTTTTATGATTGCCTGTTCCCTGCTAATTGGTCATGGATTGAAATTCCCCATTGTTTAATTTTTTTTAATTTGTGGGAAATTTTTATAAATGAGTATGTTGGACTTCATATCACAGCTGTTGTCATTTAAAGTTTGGACAGAATTATTACAAATGAAGCCCTGCTGTGAAATCAAAGTCAAAAGGCATCTTGGCATCCCAACCATTTCCTTGGGAGAAGATTACAGCTCAAGTCTGTTGAACTTTATTGCCTTGGGCCTCATGACAGTCTTCAGAAACATGCAAGGCATTTCTGTTAAAGAAATTCAGATGTGCTGGGACACAGGGGATGATATTCTTGTGCATAGCAGTGTCCTAAGCAAAGGGGTGAGGAATAAGTCAGGGAAAAAAAAAGATGATTCACACTTTTGCCGTGTTCTGGGATTATTTTATAAAATCCATGGAGATGATAGAGAACATACAGTGATACCATATAGGAAAAAGGTATGCTGTTTTTCTACATGGCCTGACAGTATATTATGTTCCAGTTTTATTAAGAGAGAGTAAAATTGACAAGTAAAATTGTAGTATATATATAAAGGGTATAGTTTGATAATTTGATGTATATAATGTGAAAGAATTTTGAAAATTGATTTAACTTATCCATCACCTCACATATTCACCCTTTTTTGGTGAGGATACTTACGTTCTATTCCTTTAGCAAATTTCAATTATACAATACAGTATTATCAACTATAGTCACCATGTTATACATTAGATCCTTAGACCTTACTCATCTTATAATTCAAAGTTTGTTCTCTTTTCCCAGTATCTCCCCCTAATCCCCATGTCCCAGCCCCTGGCAGCCACCATTTTACTATTTCTGAGTTCTTTTTTTTTTTATTCCACCTATAGATAATATGAACTATTTGTCTTTGTCTGACTTATTTCACTTACCAAAATGCCCTCCAGGTTCATCCATACTGTTGCAAATGTCAGGATTTCCTTCCTTTTTAAGGCTGAATAATATTCCATTGTGAATATAAACCACATTTTCTGTATGATTCGTTCATTGATGGGCAGTTTGTTTTCATACCTTGCCTATTGTAAATAATGCTTCAATGAACATGGAAGTACAGGTAATCTCTTCAAGATAATAATTTCAGCCTTAGTAGAATGGCTCAGTTTATTGAGTGTCCTCTCATGCAGGTTTGATCCTCGATTTGGGCATACTAGGTGTACCAGTTAATAATACGGATTTTTTTTCAATAGATAGAGTTACACATATGTTGATATATATGTGATTTGATATGTATGCTATTTTGTTATATTGGCAACAAGCTTCAAAACTTCATATGTCAAATTTGCTGAAAGTGTTAACATCATAGATATTTTTACACTTAAAAATGTCGAATTTCATGCCAAAATATAGCATTTGAGGGAAGTTTTAATTCATTACTTTATTTTGAAGAAAAGTGCTGCTGAAAGTTATCGTTTACTTCGGGAAGCTTATGGGGAACATGCTCCGTCTCAAGATACTTGTGAACACTGGTTTAAACACTTTAAAAGTGATGGTAAATGTGAAAGACAAAGAAAGTCCAGGTCAATG
>NW_006290441.1:2144412-2153999 GCF_000327345.1 Myotis davidii
ACCCACTGCTGTATTCACCAGACCTTGCTCCTTCAGATTACCACTTGTTCTGATCGATGGCACACACACTTTCTGAGCAGTAGGAAGAAGTGGAAAATTGGGTCTCTGAATGATTTGCCTAAAAACAAGAAAAGTTCTATTGGGATGGTATCCTCAAATTACCTGAAAGATGGGGAAAATGTGTAGCTAGCAGTGGACATTACTTGGAATAAAGCACTTTTGATGTTTCTCTTGAAATTATCGTGTTTTCTTTGATTACAAAACCTACCATTATTAACTGGTACATCTAGTATATGGGTAGGAGGCAACCATTCAATCTTTCTCCCTTCGTTTCTCTCTAAGAACCAATGGAAACATTCTTGTGTAAGGATTTTTTTTAAATAACTATTATTTCATTTTCTTTGGATATATACTCAGAAATGGGGTTACTGGATCATATAGTAGTTCTATTTTTTTATTTCTTGAGGAACCTCCGTACTGTTTTTCATAGTGCTTGTACCAGTTTACATTACCACCAGCACTGTACAAGGGTTCTCCATTCTCTACATCCTTTTAGCACTTGTAATTTTTTTGTCTGTTTGATAATAGCAATTCTAACAGATGTGAGGTGATACATTGTGGTTTTGATTTGCATTCCCCTGATAATTAATTATTTTGAGCACCTTTTCATATACCTGTTAGCTATTTGTATGTCTTCTTTGGAAAATGTCTATTTAATTTCTTGGCCCATTTTTTAATTGGGTTATTTGTATTTTTGCTATTGACTTATATGAGTTCCTTGAATATATTGGACATTAATCTCTTACTAGACATGTTCTCCCTTTTAGTAAGCTGCCTTTTCATTTTGTTGATGGTTTTCTTTGCTGTGCAGAAGCTCTTTAGTTTGGATCATACAATTATTTCACTTAGCATAACTCCTCAAGGTTCATCCTTGTAGTGTGTGTTGGAATTTCCTTCCTTTTTAAGACTGAATAATAGTCCCCTGTGCATGCATGCATGCACACATTTTGTTTATTCATTCCTCTGTTGGGTTGTTTTCACATATTAGTATTCTAAATAGTGCCTCTATGAACATGAATGTTCAAATGTCTGTTCAAGTCACTACTATTTTGGTTATATACCCAAGAAGTAGAATTGTTGGATCATATGATAATTCTATTTTTCAATTTTGAGAAATTGCTATACTGTTTTTATACCATTTCACATTATCAGTAGGATTTTCTGACTATTCCAACAACATTCCATCCAATGGATTTTAGCATCAGTAGTATTTCTTGCCTGATCAATAACAAAATACCTTTGTATGTGACACTCAGAGAGAAAAAATATTTCCAATTAATTATAAAATGCATTTCCGTTTCAGAGAAGTTAAAATATGAAAAAAAAAATGTGTTTTTAGATTCAGTGAAATGCAATAGTTAAATGTATCAAAACCACCTCCAAGCCCTGACCGGTTTGGCTCAGTGGATAGAGTGTCGGCCTGTGGACTGAAGGGTCCCAGGTTTGATTCCGGTCAAGGGCATGTACCTTGGTTGCAGGCACATCCCCAGTAGGGTGTGTGCAGGAGGCAGCTGATCGATGTTTCTCTCTCATTGATGTTTCTAACCCTCTATCCCTCTCCCTTCCTCTCTGTAAAAAATCAATAAAATATATATTTTTTAAAAATGCCTCCAAAAATTGTTTTCTATGAATTACGTACTTTATAACAATTTTTGGAAAACAGGTAAGTAAAGCTAGCTATTCATTATGAGCATATCAAAATGTCTTTCTCAAAATGTATTTTTATCTCATATCTAAAAGAATGTGCTTCAGAGACAGTATTTTTTCTCCCAAACTTACCTTAGTACATCTTAGTAACAATTTGGAATAAAAGAACCCCATTGGACAATAAACAGTATATCCCAGATTTTTGTTTCCTTATGTTTATCATTTCCGATAAATGTGCTAATTAATACTTATTTCTCTTTGTTTTGTCTAAGGATTGTTCGAGTTTAGAGGAGTATAACATTGCTGCAGCATTACTCCCTTTGACCAGTGCTTTCTATAGGGTAAGTTTCATTGATCTATATATATAAGCTCATTATGATTTATATAAATGTATTCAGTACATGAATCCAGTATGTCTAAGACATATCTGTGGTTATATTTGTTATAACATTTATTGTATGCTATGTGTAGAAATTTTAATCTCTGATACTAAATCATCTAAAACAGAACCACCCATTTCATCCCTGCTTCACTTTTTATAGCACTTTATATCAACTGAAATTATGTTATGTATTTGTTTACTTTTGAGTGTTTTCCCCCACCTCAGAAAGTAAATTCCATGAGGTTGGGATATTGTCTGTCTTACCTGATGTGATATTCTAATGTCAATCAGTAAATATTTGTTGAATGAATAAATGGACAAATGAAATAAATCTATAGGGGTGGAAATTAGAGTTTAACTTCATTGACAATGTCTATGAACCTTCTGAGAATTTTCTGGAATGTTTAGTGAATCTCATGATTCTGTCACTTACATTTATTACGTTTCTCCTATCCATGTCTTTTCATAAAGAAATTAGTTTTATGGCAAATAAATTCAGCAAGTTCTTTTTATTCTCGCTATTCCTGTGGAGAACTTATAAGAATTTAAATAGTTACACTCTGCACAGCACATGTAATACATCCTTCTGAGATGTGCAGTGGGAAACAACACGCCTGTGGCCTCCAGGCTGACTCACTGCTGAGCCATACGCAGTAGCCTTGGGACTTCAACAGGGAACATGGAAGGACTTACAGCTTAAGTGACTCCATATTTTCATGGGTTTATTAAATATCCAGGTCTTGAGGCACCAGATGATGTGCCTCAGGTAGAGTCCTCTCCATGAAAAGATCATGTCCCTAGATGCTAGCAGTAGTCTTACTCTTTATTCTGCCTGTCCTTTCTGTTTCATCCACCATTTCTAACTGATGAGGCCTAGCTACTTTCCTAGTAGTTAGTAGGTGCTCAAAAAGTATTTATTGAGCCTTAACCGGTTTGGCTCAGTGGGTAAGCGTCGGCCTGCGGACTGAAGGGTCCCGGGTTCAATTCCGGTCAGCGGTGTGTGCCTTGGTTGCGGGCACATCCCCAGTGGGGGGCGCACAGGAAGCAGCTGGTCAATGTTTCTTTCTCATCGATGTTTCTAACTCTCTATCCTTCTCCCTTCCTCTCTGTAAGAAATCAATAAAATATATTTTTTTTAAAAAAGTATTTGTTGATAAGACCAGTTTTCTAAAAACTCTATTTCAGATAGCATGTCCCTAATCAAGAGCTCATTCGCTGCTGCCAAGCACTGAATATCCCTCTTTTTCCTATTTGCCCGCTTCTAAAACCGAAAGTGGAATTTATGAGGTTCACACTTCTGAGAACTGAGAAGTCATACTGAGCATGATCAGGAAACAAGGCTAAACCGCAAAAATGTCAACAAATGAATTTGGGTGTGGAACTAATGACATTGCTGGAGTTTGGACATTATCTTTTGGTCTTCCTGCCCACCTTAAGTTCTTAGTTTTTTATCTCATTCCTCTGCTGGCATGGAGAACACTGTCACAAAAATAGTCCAGGCTCTCCTGCATCCTAAGCCACCTAGGAAATTTGCCTCTGTATCTCAGAGTAGCTATATCACTTCATCCTATATCTAATTAGCTTCCTAGCATTTAAGAGTGCTCACATGGGCATTTGTTAAAGAATATGACTTTTAAAAAAATGTCCCACTTCAACATCTAAGCTATTTTAAAACCTAGATATTGTGCATAAATAAATAAGGAGAAACATAGGGGAAATAAGAATTGATAGTAGAAACCCAATTGCTCAAGTGACACAGGTCCCTTATGATTTTTTTTTTGGGGGGGGGGGGGTTGAATCATTTAACCATTTTACAACGTATATTAGTAAGGGTTTGACCCTGATAACAGAAACACCATAGTGGTATGAAGTAAGGAATTTATTATAGGGACCAGCCCTTACAGTGTTATGGAAGCTGTGGGAAAAGCTTATGGAAGTCTTTGAATTAGGGCCTGAGGTCTCTGTAGGTCATCGGGACAGCAATCAGGAAGAACAGCTGGACATGACCCAGGCGTTTTTGCCGTGACAGACTGGAATCTGTGCCTACCTCTTACGTCCTCCCACCTCGACAGTGCAGATGACCTACAAGAGAAGGAACACTATTGGCCATGGAGCTGCGCATGCACCTGGCCCTGGACTAGGAGAAGCTGAGGGAAGAGATCCAGCAGGAACTGGAAGAGCTAGGAGCTCAGTTCCTTCTCCATGTCAACAAGGTGAACCAGCAGATAGTGACAAAGTCTATGAACTCAAGAGCACCTGGCATCCTAAACTGACTTCCAGATGTGTGGCTGCTGCTTCGTTTTTGCCTTCCAAATCTTGGACAACTTTCTCTGGAGCCATAAAGGGAAGAGAATTCAGGAAAATATAGTTCTAGTTTAGCTTCGTTTATACATCACAGAACTACCACTCTGTCTCTTTTAGTTTTATGGGAGTTATTAATGCAATTAGTTAACAAGTTGGGCTAAATGCCATGGTGTTTCTCTGTATTATCAAACCTAACATACAGATGTATGTTTTAAGAGTGGGTTTACCAATTTAATTCTTTGTTGTTGGCTTGGGTTGATTTGATTTGGTTTGGTTTGGCTTGATTTGTTTTGGGTGTGAATTAGGTAAGGTCCAGTCAGGAATCAAAAACACCAGTAAAAGGAGCAGGGAAATTTTAATTAAGCAGCTTAAATTTTATTAAATAGTAACAGGATTAACTACTAAGAATTAAAGAGAATTCTATAGAATACAAGCATAGCAGGTAAAGGGAGCAGCTGGTACCTCTAGGCTCAGGCAGAGTCCCCAGGAAAGGAGAAAACTGGGAAGAGGGCCCTTCCCCCACAAAACTGAGAGCCAGACCTTGTTGGAGATGCTACTGTGGCCAGTGGATGGCATGGAAATTCATGGAGGTGCCACATTCCAGGGATGGCAAGCAGGAAACTGCCTACTGGAGTTCTGGCAAGACTTGCTAGGGATCCACTCACTAGGGTGCCCGTGAGACTTCACAGGAAGCCACTCTTTGGGGTACCACTGGAACTTGCTAAGTGGGGAGCATTTCTGGGTGCATGCCACAGGAGCCAGAAGGAAAAAGCACACCACTCAAACTTCAGTGTCGCTTCACTGCCCTGTACTGGCATAAGTGCACCGCTGGCCAAGGAGGACTGTTGGCAGGTCCAGCTCCTGTACCACGAAGCAGAGCAAAGAAAGGTAGATGTGGAGAAAAGAGCTCTGCATTGATAACTGACACGGGAGGTGTGGGAAGGGATGGTCGGGTCATACTGATTCTTAGATGCTTTCTAAATTTCTGTCTTAGGGGAAATTATTTCTGGGTCATATGCATTTTTTAATTCAGGAAAATCTGTAGATGTAAAGTGTGTCATCCTGGCCACCGACTGCAGATGAGCCGTTCGCATACTGCTCAGCCAGTATCAACTCCTGGCTCCTGCTCAGCCTGACTTCAAAGATTGGACTCAGCTGCTTGTCTTTTTAAAACTTACTTTAAAAATATTTTAATAATATTTATTAGTATATTTTTTCAATGCAGCAAAAGTTTATTATGCATCTCAACATACAGAGTTATTATGCCAGGCAGTATATAGTGGGCAGCAGAGTGAATAAATCATTTTCATGGCCAGTAGGAGCTTATAGTACTCTTTCTAATATGGTAAGTAATTCCACCAACCAAATGGGCATTTTCTAAAATAAAAGTAATACATATACATGGTTAGAAAATTCAGATAATACAGAAAGTTTCACAGTGCAAAATGAAAGCTCCCTTTCCCACCTCTGTCCCATTTCCTCTGATGGTTATTTCTTCCTGGTTGGGAAAAATTGTGCATTTTTGCCAGAATATACAGGTAAAATTACATTTTTTTAAACTAAAGTTATCAAACCATTCACACTGTTTTCTTACCTTGCTTTTTTTCACTGAATAGTACATCTTGGAGACCCTTCCATACACTTAGATAGGTACAAAGCACATATACCTATTTCTTTTTAATGACTGCATGTATATTGTCTTTTTAATGAAAAGATCGTGTACATATCCTTACCATTCTTATAAGAGCAGACCATTTCATTGGCCCAATGAGCTATAAATCTTTTAGAGCTTTATTTATTATAAAAGATGTTCTACTTATAACATGATCTATCTTAGATCCTTGGGAATTTGTTATGGTTTTTCCCCTACTGTTTTTCTCACTTTTCTCTACTCATGCTTCTTTAACTTATGAAGCCTTTCTTGAAGATGGTGACCTAACAGCCAGTTTCAAATTGTTAGAATTACTCCCTGTTCCTTGGCAACCACTAATTTAATATACCTTTTGTCTCTATAAATTTGCCTTTTCTGGACATTTTATAAAAATGGAATCATATAGCATATGTTTCTTTATGTCTGCCTTCTTTTACTTAGCATATATATTTTTTATTCCTCACCCGAGGACATGCCCATTGATTTTAGTGGGAGGAGGTGGAGGCAAGAGTTAGTGGTGTCGGTGGAAGGAGAGAGAGAGAGAGAGAAACATCAATGTGAGAGAGAACATTGATTAGTCACCATCCATATGTGCCTGGACCAGAGATCAAATCTGCAATCTAGGTATGTGCCCTGATCAGGAATTAAACCCACCACCTTTTGAAACATGGGATGATGCTCCAACCAACTGAGCGACACTGGCCAGGGCTGAGCATAATATATTTGATGTTTGCCTTGTTGGTAGATGATTTCCTTAGAACAATTAATTACTAATTAAGAATTTTCCACCCCCAGAGCGCTTAGGTCACCTTCTGTTGTTTCAACTTGTATCTAATTCAAAATGTAATATATAATTAAACTAATTGTATTTTCATAAATACATTAGGAAAAATGTGAAATGTAAAGCATTTCCCAGTTTGAAGAAATATATATATTTTACATGTAAATAAAACTTAAGACCTAGTTATTGTATATTCAGGGTGATACGATAGGAAAATAAGTTGGTCACTACCTGTAAAAAGTCATTTGTGTAAACTAGCTTAGTTAATCAAAGAAGCAAAAAGTAAACATTAAAGCATGGAGAACCACAGAATTTCCTGAGCCATCTCCTGAGCGATGTCACCTTCCTGGCACCAGGCTCTAGCAATAATTCTGCCCAACCCTTGCCCTCCAAAATGAACAAACTAAAATCTATTTATCTGTGTCTTTCTTGTGTAAGCCTGTGTATCTAACAGAACATGGTAAAAAAAAAAAAAGTCCAGAAGAAGGTGATAGAAATAATAATGATAGCTAGTATCATATTTATGATATTGTGATTGCTACTAATTAATAAATGATGAGAGTTTCCTAAAAATCTACAGAAGAGGAAAAGAATTTTATTGTTCTTAGACATCATGATCTAGGTACATTGTATTTCCTACAAAAGGTCTCAAAGGATTACATTTTTGACACATACACAAAAAAGGAGAGTCTTTTTTCGCCTTTTTTTTTCTGCTGTAAAATCAAATACTAATCTTAAAAATAAGTCAGCAGAAAAACGTTTGAGAGTGAAGACAGGCATCAACAGTGGGCTGAATCCAGATTTGGCGGGGAAAAGAGATGAATGTGCTTGTTCTTGCAGCTGCCTCTGGCACAGCAGAATTTTCGAATGGCCAGAGGAATGGTGTCTTGCTTTTATTTCCTGCCTTCATTTCTTTTCTTGTTCTTTAGTACAAGTTAGCATTCCGTTCCTTTCTCCTCTGTTTCATCACAGCCTCTTCTTGCTTCCCTCACTTTTTCTTTCCAGCTTTAGATGGCTGCTCTGTTCCTAATACCTGGAAAACCTCTGCTTCTGAGAAACTGAATTATTATACTTGGTTTAGAGTTGCTGTTCTTCATTAATATTAGTTTGTGTTCGCTGTTTAAACTGGTGCTATAAGGCAGCTATAAAGTGATTTACTCCAAAGATCTAGAATGAATATTAACTATTGTGTTTTTCAGTGAAAAATTACAAGTATTCGTTAAATATTTTTCTAGACTTTTCAACTTCTTTCATATTATGGTCAAAGGTTTGGGGCCCTTTGGTTTATTCTTCAGAAAATAAGGCAGCCTACTCCAACTCTGGTTCTTTCTCTATTCCAAAAGAAATTTAGCATAATTCAGTTCAGTTGGCATTGAGCTACTAAAATGCCCCAAGTGCTAGGAATGAAAAGTGAATGAGTCAGGATCTCTGCCCTTGAGGAGTGCACACACTTACAGAAAAAGGTAGTTTAGTAAAATAAATTACAACATAAGTGTTCGAAAACAGATATAATATATTTTAAATACCTTTATTCCTGGCACAACAAGGAACACTGCAAAGAAATTGTCACATTTGTGCCTTGAAAGATAAATAGGCATTTGTCTTATAGGTGGGATGAGATGGGGAGTGGGTAGGCAGGGAAGGCATACATATTCCAGACAGAGAAGACACCAGGGATCCTTACTGGAGTTGTGGCTGGAGACGGAGGCAGGAAAAACGGTAGTATAGACCATACAGGGCCTTGTGTGCCACATCAAGGAAGTTTAATAATGTATACCTAGCAAGGAGTTTTTACTTCTACACTCACACTTTTTTAAAAAATGGTTTAGATAAACTAATAGCAAAAACGAGATTTAAAGGAATGTGGTTACTTATAAGTGATCATCAGGCTATTTAGTAATAATTAATATTTAAAGCTTTCTCCATTAGACTATCAACTTTCCATGCTTTCCTGGGCTCATTTCTTGTTCTCACCTCTTTTCGTCCTTTTCAGAGCCCTCTTTCTGTTATTTCTTCTGCTTCAGCCAGTCTTAGAGCATCCTTCAACATTAATATACATGAAAACTACGCAAATCAAGAGACTTTTATTAATGTTATAGAGGAAGTTGTTAGTCACAAAGGATAATTTGTTACCAGCAATTAACCTTCAACCTCAAGATTTATTATCAATTTCCAATCAAAACTGTTAACCCCAATTACTCTATGAGAAATATCCACCTTGAAGGAGGGACCTGCCATTTCTTCTGGATTATTGTGTAACAGAGTGGAGTTTGAAGGACAAATTACCATTCAATGTGGCAGTCAAACCAGATGCTGGGGAACAGGAAGATGGTCTGACTTGACTCTCTCCTTAGTTTTTAATATTTGTTTTTGTGTTCTGGAATTTGGTGCCTTACGGGGGAATAGTGTCTGTATACTAAGAAATTGAGATAATATGGTGTGAGTACAATTATTGTAAAGGGTGGTTTGTATACTAAGAAAATACCATAATCTTGGTTATATAAAGTCCTCAGCTAAATTCTAGACATTTTTCATAAGTGCTTTGGGCAACAGCCTAATTTTAAAAGGAGAGTTATAAATGCAGATTTAAAATATGTATGTGGAATGGATTGGACACCATTTTATTTTTTTAATTAAATCTTTATTGTTCAGATTATTACATTTGTTCCTCTTTTTTCCCCCCATAACTCCCTTCCTGCCCCACCCTCTGCCCTCACTCCCCACCCACTGTCCTCATCCATAGGTGCATGATTTTTGTCCAG
>NW_006290441.1:2155319-2157657 GCF_000327345.1 Myotis davidii
CGCCTCCTCTGAGTCTCCGAATGCGTTACTCTTTCCTCCTAGTTGTAGGACTTCCACTCAGCCAGCGTTCCTGTGGTTCTGGGTGGTGTCCTTCCGTCTTTTAGTTTCACTTTTGAAGTGGTTGCTCAAGGCAGCAAGCTCCAGCGTTAACCTATGCCGCCATCTTGGTTCCTCTCCACATTGCTTTTCCTGGACACCATTTTTAAAAAATATTCTTGAAAAGGTCCTGCATAATGATGGTGTGTAATTGCTTTCTTTTATCCAACTTAGTTTCCCCACTAATATTGGCTAATTTGTTTAATATGGTTCACACCAAACCAAAGGTTACATATAGCCTCTTATGTTGCATGTGATCTAGACAGAACTACAGAAGCAATTTTCTGTATTTTCCCAATGTCACTACAGCCCAATTAGGATTAGGACATCCATAAGACCCTATCTATAAACTGTCATGTGACTATGACAATTACTAATATATTAATGTTTATTTTAATACTAGAGGCCCGATGCACAGAATTCGTGCAAGAGTAGGCCTTCACAGCCCCGGCTGCCTTAGCCCTTGTGGCCCCAACCCTGCCCTGGTCATTATGGAAGGTCGTTCCCCCATCGGGTCTAATTAGCATATTAGCTCTTTATTATATAGGATAACTATTATGGCTATTTGTCATTGAAAGAAATTAAATTAAAGAATAATAATACTTTTATTGAATACATCTAACATACTGGAACTATGCTAAATGCTTTATATGCATGGATTAATAATTATTATTAATAACATTTTTTAGATATAATCATGTGGTTTTTTTTAGTTCTTCTTTAAGACATAGCCTGACTTCTTCTCATCTAAGACTTGGGCTTATCTGAAACTCCGATATCTAGGCTTCAGAAAACAAGGTGTAAGCTCATGAAACAACTTTTTCCCTCATGAATTTTCTAATACTTTATAGTTTTGATTTGTGTACAGAATTCACTATGAAATTTTTTTTAATATATTTTATTGATTTTCCACAGAGAAGAAGGTAGAGAGATAGCTAGAAACATTGATGAGAGAGAAACATCGATCAGCTGCCTTCTGCACATCTCCTATTGGGGATGTGCCCACAACCCAGGTACATGCCCTTGACCGGAATCGAACCCGGGACCTTTCAGTCCACAGGCCGATGCTCTATCCACTGAGCCAAACCGGTTTCAGCCACTATGAAATTTTTTAAACAACTTTTTCACCCACAAAGATATTATCAGAGTGAAAAAAGTAAGCCACATTCAAAGCCATTTTTACTTCTTAAACCTCCAAAAGCCTTTCATTCTTTTTAATAATTTATTAGCATCATATATTATATGTAATATCTGATGTAACATATAATAATACGTTATATTATTAACATGTGCTGAGCTGTACTTTGTAAGAAATAATGGGGTAATGGATGATCCCAGTCACCACAAGCATCACCAAGACTGTGAGCTGATTTCCAAAGAGGAATTGCGTTAGTTCTGAGCCATCCATTGTTTTATGCCAGGTTCCCCTCATGATTAATTCAGGTTATGAAATAAAATTTTTCTTGTGGAGAGTTAACTGATTTTAGTGCAATCAAATCTTTACCTACTTCTCTGGAGCTACTTCTCTAGAGCTACTTATACTGACCTTCCTAGACTATGTGTAATTTATGATTCAAATAACATTGATTTATATTTAAGAAATATTTAAGGGAAATTTTTAATTATACTCATTTTAAAGTAGAGGTCAATTAAATTTTTGTCTGATACTGTCTTTTTTAAATAACTAATGAGTGTTATAGTCTCATGGGAGGAAGAGGCCCTGTGCGTCCTACAGGGAACCTGTGTCACCTGCAGCCACCATATGAGCTGCAGACCTCTCTCCCTCTCCCCTCCTCTCTGAAATCAATAAAAAATATATACATTAAAAAACATTGTCTGTTCTCGAAGGCATGAGATCGCTGAGTCTGACATTTGGCTCCTTACCTCCCCCTTCACTCTGGTCCTGGAGTAATGGGAAGTGGCAATAAATAGAACCCGAGTGTCTAACCTGAGACCTTTAAGGAATTGCAGCTATGTGAGTGCAACCCCTAGGCACTTGTTTAAAGGGAGTGGGTTGCAAGAGTTCTTGTTACATTTTTATACAATTGGATCTGGTCATACTCTTAGAGACAAGGAACTGCACATCTTTCCCAATAGATTTGTAATTCATTTTGAGTCAATTACTTCAGCAATCATTTAAGTACTTACTGTGTATAAGATGCAGCAAGGATGGTGATGATGATGGTAGTGGGAGTTGAAGTATACTAGTATGATGCATGAATGATGTTTCTATCTCTTTCCC
>NW_006290441.1:2157809-2170381 GCF_000327345.1 Myotis davidii
CTTGCTCTCTTTGTCCCTTCCTCCTTCCTCTCTCATAAACAAACAAACAAGTAAATAAATAAGAACTGTATGTAGCCTGGCCAGTGTGGTGTCAACCTATGAACCAGGAGATTGCAGTTCAATTCCCAGCTGGGTCACAAGCCCCAGTCCCTAGTGGCGGGGGGGGGGGGGGGGGGGTGTACGAGAGGCAGCCAATCAATGATTCTCCTCACCATTGATATTTCTATCTCTCTCCCTCTCTCTTCCTCTCTCAATTTTTTTTAAAGAACTGTATTAAAATTTTCACAAAAATAAGATGCCTATATGGAAGTGCTAATCAATGGTGCCATGCTAAATTACTTCACATATTACAACATGTGCTGAAGTTATGCAATGTTAGAACTCTGTGATTCAATATATTGTGTCCCGGTTCATAATTCTTGTCTTCCTCATGGTTACAATCGAAATTTTACTGGCTTCATCTGGATACCTGCGAATTTTGTGGGAAATTTTCTATAAAGTAACAAAGGTACTAATTCAGAATTCTCATAGATTAACAAATAATGAAGAGGTTTGTTTTTGCTCAAGCAAGTCCTAGAATGCTCTTTCTGAAGTGATCTCCGGCTGCCATTTACATTTTTGCTGTCTCTCGAGTTAAGGAGATATTTATTTGTGTTGGGATGGATTTTTTAATCTTTGCTAAGTGATTGATTTCCCAATTGCATGTTTGATAACTTGACTCATTTTTTTTTTATTAATTCTCACCCGAGGACATATTTTCCATTGATTTTTAGAGTGAAAGAGAGGGGGAGAGACAGAGAGAGAGAGAGAAACATTGATATGTGAGAGATACATTGATAGGTTGTTTCCTGAACACGCCCTGATTGGGACCAGGATCAAGCCTGCAACCAAGGTACATGCCCTTGACCAGGATCAAACCTGAGACCCTTCAGTCCAAGGGCTGACACTCTAACCACTGAGCAACCAATTAGGGCTTGACTCACTTTATAAAGATCTGTGGTGTTACAAGGAAGGATATGCAAAAAGAACACATTTTGTTTTGTGTGTTTTTTCTTACAAAACAAATTTATTTGTTTAATTGGTGTGCAGAGACTACACTTGGCCAAAGCTAAAATCTGTTATCTTTCCCATCCAAAAAAGTTAACTGAAACTGACATGACTTCTGGGAAGCACACTGCAGCTGACATCTGGGTGTGCCTGTGCAAAGTGTTATCATGAGAGATGGGTCCACCAGGACTAGAATGTGAATCCTCTAGAAGGACTGAGTAAAAAAAGTTATCTGGACTATATAACCTTTTTGGAATTAGTACATTTTACATTTTTTACAGCATAACTCTCTCTGTAGTGGAATGCTGGATCACAATTGGCGGTTACTTGTTTTTCTAGCATAGCTACATGCTGTTTCAGTGGCCCCATCCCAATGTTTTGAAACCTTGACCGTACATTTGAGAATTACCACCCAGCCCCCAGCAGCATGCCCATCTCGGTGCTCTGGAAAAATTTTGTGATTATAGTATAATTTACCCTTAGGTGCCAGTGCTGTGCAGAGAGCCTCCTCTACAAATGCAGATCTTATTTAATCAGTGCTTCAATTCTGCAACTTCCTAAAAGGGGAGAATTTTTAATCATGGAGTAACCCCAATTCATTCATTAATAGTTTTCTACCTACAGCCCCAAAATTTTGTTTGCATTAGAATTAGAATGCTAAACTATTTTTTCCATCTCAATAAATCTTCAAATTTTTGCCAAAAAAAAGTTGCTTCGATTCATTTATATCTTTTATCCATCATCCTGTTTTTCTTCTTTGTCTTGCAAAACTGAGATTCTATATACAAAAATGTTTTAGGAATGCTTACTATGCTATAAAAGGCAACAGAACTTTAGGATCTTTATGTTTATTTATGATTGACATGTGCATAATTTTAAAACACCATTGATCCCAGATCTTTTTGTTTTCCTTGGTGAGCACTTGCCAATGGCAGTAAAAGGATTAAGACAAGCATCTCACAGGATGGATTAGACAAATTATAAATATTTCCTATTCCTTTTCCTCCTTGAATTTGAAAATCATCATCCTTCTTGTTATCCACATCATTGATTAAAATGTTGGAAAGGGCAGAACATCATAGCAGTCCTCTTGACACTTCCTTTTAGGATAGTCTCAATCTACTTAGTCATTAGTTGTAGAAGGTAATTTAGATTCAAATTACAGAATGCCTAGAAGTCATGTTAAGGAGTTTAGACTAATATTATTCTCGACACTCACAGCGAGCAATAGCATACTCTGGAACAGGCAGTGACGTAATTGTGTTCCAGAAACATACAGCAGGGTAGATGTTGGGGAGGACTGAGAGCCTGGAGGGACAGAGGCCACTTAATAGGCTATCATAACAGACAGGCATTGATTAGAGTTCTTTAAGAGGAGATCCACATGGAATATTGTCTGTAGTATGATCTGCTTTTAGCAAGGGTTACAAACTAAATGCCTACTGATGCCAAACAGGAATGCAGATGAGCCAAGCAGGCCAAAGGAAGAGCAGCAATGTGGTGAGATCACCAGGCAGGGACGCAGGAATATTGTTAACACATCTCAATTTTTCAAGAGAAGCTGGAAACTTAGCTTTTATATAGAACTAGAGGCCTGGTGCATGAAATTCATGCATGGGTAGGGTCCCTAGGCCTGGCCAGTGATCAGGGCCGATCAGGTTCCCCACCTCTCAGCCTCCCGCCTTCTCCTTCCCTCGCTCCCTCAGCACCCCGCTGCTGCCGCTGGTTGCCCACCATGTTCCGCACCATCCCCTGGTGGTCAGCGAATGTCATAGTGAGGGGTCGAACTCCCTAGGGGACAATTTTCATATTAGCCTTTTATTATATAGAATAGGCTGTCCTCATTTTTAAATGTTGCCTTAATTTTTAAAAAACTCTAGACAACCAAAACAATACATATCTGCAGCCAGATGGAGCTAATAGGATGCCAGCTTTACAAACTGTAGCTTTTAGCTTCTTCTGTTTGTGAATTCTTATTGTGTGATGTAGTGGGGAAAGGCCTAAGGATAGGACCTTCAGTGAGGTACATCTTGATAAGATACTTAGGAAAGAATGGAAAATGCAGAACTCATGACTCTTTATGGGTAGCAAAAGCAAAGATTTTATTAACAACTTGTCCCTAAAGAACACTTTATAAATAGATTACTCTTCTAGTTTCATTTTGCTTAGGTAGTGCTGTTTCCTTCTTATTAGTCAGCATTGTTAGCATTTTTTAGAAATCATAGTTTTGATGGAGACTTGTGGAGGAGCAGCTGAATTACAGAATAGGTTATTACAGCAGAAAATAAATTGCATGGTGCTATAAATACTCGACTCTGTGACTCAGCAAATTCCCTTTATGTCCAAAGGGAAACATCTTGTCCCTAACTCATGAGGTCTGTTTTCAATTTCTGCAGCTTTGCCGTTGTCCCCATTTGTCACTGATAGATTTTCACATGATGTGGGAGACATAAAGATAAAGAGCAGCCGCTTTCAGGGGAGATTTAAGGATTGGGGAAATGAAGCCGGGGAGCCTCCGTCAGAGGAGTGCTTCAGTATTGATGGCAGGGGATTACCAGGAATCAGAGAACCATCTGGAATGACTGTGAGAAATTAGATGGTTTTAGTATACTCTTGGGTGATGTTTCCCGCTAATAAAATTAGAATAAAAATTGTAATGTTAGAAGGGAAACCCTTGGAAAATATGCAACTAGCCATTTTAGAATTCAACAA
Source organism: Myotis davidii (assembly GCF_000327345.1). Classification (NCBI taxonomy): domain Eukaryota; kingdom Metazoa; phylum Chordata; class Mammalia; order Chiroptera; family Vespertilionidae; genus Myotis; species Myotis davidii. The sequence continues at coordinate 2,161,569 of NW_006290441.1, forward strand.
GCATTTTATGTGTCTCCAATATCCACCCATACTTAAGATACTTTAGACATTTGAGTTGATGCCAAGATGTGCCAGACATGGTCTCTGCCATCAAAGGCTATTAGGAGAGAGAATATATGTACACAAAAATTTTAATTATTTATGTTTAATTGATTATATTTTAATGCTTCATTTTTAGAACCTAATAAATTGTTAGTCTTGTAATAAGTTTTTATTACCATCTCTTAATGAGCATGCAAAAATAGAAATAATATAGGAGCTGATTTCATATAATACAATGTCTTATGTAACAGTATATTATTTTAAAAACCCCTCTCTACCTTGACCACTTTTGTTGTAATATAGATCCCTTTATTGCATTTATATTTTACCATATTGGCAACTGAAATCTACCCAAAGCTGCTTTATCTTATATAATTCTGAGAGAGGTTCTAACAGGTCATTTCAGCACATTCTTGAGCAAAAATAGTCCTAAATTTAAAAAACAGAATGAAAAAATTATTAGAGAAGTATAAACAGAGTTCTGTATAAAGATGTACCTTAGTCTGTTTGGGCTGCCATAACAAAATACCATAGATTGGCTGGCTTCAACAACAGACATTTATTTCCTCATGGTTCTGGAGGTTAGAAATCCAAGATCAGTGTTCCAGCCAACTTGGTTTCTGGTTAAGGACTCTCTTTCTGGCTTGCAACCACCTTCTTGCTATGTCCTCACATCTCTCTTCCTCATTTGCATATATGCTCTGGAAAAGGGGGAGCTGGGCAGGAGTGCCCACTGTCTGGTCTCTCTCCTTAAAGGGCACTAATCCTATCAGATCAGAGCTCACCCTTATGTTCTTATTTAACTTTAATCACTTCCTTCAAATACAACCACACTGGGGGTTGGGGCTTCAACATATGAAGTTTAGGGGACACAGATTATAACAGATAGGAAATAGAGAGGGAACAACCAGTGGAGACATGTTGAAGGATTTAGCATTTGAATTGGCCCTTGTAGATAGAATGTGTGCAATTTTAACCATTAGAAATTGGAAGGCGAGATTCCAAGTGGAAGAAATAGCTTAGCCAGTGTCATGGCAGTCAGAAAGCAAAGAGTATGTTCAGCACACAGAGCATTTAGCTCTTTCCCCTGCAGGGTGGCATCCACACAAGTCACTAATACTCAGGAAGTCGAGAAAGAAAGGATGTGGCCAAATTATTTAGTACCTTATAAAACATCACTTTCTGGTTCCAGCACTGCTCTAACTAGCTCTGTGACTTTGGTTATGTTCCTTTACTTCTGTGTGTCTTAGCATCCCCCATGTGTCAATGAAAAAATTAAACTTTCTCTGAGGTTTCTTTTCACATAATGAGTCTGTACTTCAAACAAGTGACTCAGGTTTAACAAGGGATGCATGTTTGTGTGTGTCTGTATACGTTCACATTTGTGCTCACATTTTTACAAGTATTTGATGATAGGCAGAAAAAATCTTCTGCCAATTATGTATGTTGAATTTGAATTTCTCCACCTCTGCATGAATTGGAAACCTTTTTCTGCATATGCCAAGGACCCAACCTGGACCTCCCAGGAAAGTTGACCCAGCATATTGGGGAAATATGTGGTTTCCCAGCCTTGTTCAGTTCCTTTTCCAGCTTCAGTAGGCTTCTTAGTTCTTTCTTGCGTCAGACTTCCAATTCCCTCATGACTGGTTTTTCTGGCCTTTTAAGGAAACTTAATCTCCAAGCCTTCTTTCATATTCAGTAACAGCCAGTTGGATAAAGGTATTCTCAAGCCTGCAAGGATATTTACTCTTTAGTAGGAGCTAGGCCTTAAACTATAAGAATGACATCTGAATAGTAAAATTCTGGACATTAATCAATGGACATAGTGGCGAGAGAGTGGGGGTGGTGAGTGGATTTTGTGGTGTTCCTGAAAGTCTTACAAGTAGAAAATGATCCCCTGGCCCTTCAACCATCTCTGGTCCTAGAACATACAACTTTACAGCTATTTCTTCTTAGCCCTGGACCCATCTTGGTTGATTTTACCTAGGTAATTACTGCTATTTACTAACTGTCTAGAATTAGATAATTCTAGGTATAGTGGTGGGCTTACCCATGCAAACACTTGGATAACTTTGACCCAATCCATATGAATCAATAGATGAACCTTCCTGGGAAATAGCTACCAAGTCAACAGCTTGTTCTTCATTCTAGAGCAGTGGTTCTCAACCTTGGCTGCACATTAGAATCACCTGGGAATCTTTTCGAAATCCTGATTTCTGGGCCTCATCCTCGGGAAATTCTGTTTCTTTGTTATGGGGTGGGGCCACAACATTAGTAACAAAGAAACAGAATTTCCGGAGGATGAGGCCCAGAAATCAGGATTTTAAAAAGATTCCCAGGTGATTCTAATGTGCAGCCAAGGTTGAGAACCACTGTTCTAGAGTATCAGTTTTAATGAATCTTTCCAAAACAAATGAGAAACAGGAGAGCTAAAGTTGAACAAGAGCTGTTCTCCTCAAAAGCGAGGGCATATTTCCTTTCAAAATATATATTTTCTTCTCCTACTATATATAGTCAGCTTATAATACTAAGTTTTCTTCTCAAAAATAGGATGGCCTACGTGTATCAGATATACGTCCGAGTCAAGAAGGTTATCTTCAAAAAGAACTTAAACTAGGAGCTTAGGTGACTCATCTGAGAATATTCTATCATTCAGAAAGTTTTCAAGGTCCAACCCCGGTATTTCGTGCTCTGTGGCCTCCACATTGCACAGGCACCACCTTAATGAATCACACTGGCTGTCCGTCACTCATTCTCGGAAGACCACAGTTTCAAAATAAAACCCTTAGAAAATGTAGGCACAGAAGTAACAATTGCAGTTACTTCACCCATGGTAGATTGTATCATGGATGCAACCTGTAATTTGAGTCTTTATTTGTCCTTTGACTTAAGTTTTTGAGTCAAAACTTCAGTGAAATTCAGAAATTTAGGCCCCAAGATGTTGATTGTGTTGTTTATGGAAAATGCTTTCAAGATTTACTTGGCTTTCCATAATTCTAACAAAATAATTTAATTTTTCATTGTCTCTGGAAAAGTTGAGTAGCTGGAAAGGAAGGAAAAGATGTACTACAAAATTATAATTCAATAGTACTGTGGTTTCTGCTTTCATCTAGTAAGAACTGAAAATCGCATAAAGAAAATGTTCATTTTTATCAGATTATTTACTTGGTAATCAAATTCAAGTGAATAATTTACTTAAATCAGAGCTTGTGTTTTTCCTCTAGATTCTTTGTCATTAGAACAGTCCCTAAGATAGTGATAACAGCATCCAAATCAGAGGATTTAAACTCTGAGGTTTACCCACACAGGAAAGAAAAGTGCTCTTCCAGGGGATACACCTTTGTCTTGTTAACCTAATAATATAGAATTGACTACTACCTACAGGACATCTAGAGCTAAATGGTCGTAGCCAGCTCTCCAGGTGCCCGGCCTGCCTCGCTACCCCTGCAGATCCCCAAACTGCTTCCTGCTCCTCAGGCAGGTGCTGATGTTTTCCAGCGACATCCATGACTTCCCACAGTTGGCCTTGGCTGTTGTGCTGTGACCTTGTACAGCCAGGCCACTGCCCCCACTATCTCCTTGAGCCGCTGGTTTGCTAAATACATATTAAGTGCCAGTGAGATTCCATTTCATCTAAGTTGTCAATATTGTTGACATAAAGTTGTTCATAATATTCCTTTATGATCCTTCTAATATCTATGGAATCTTTAGCAATGTTACCTCTCGTTCCTGATACTGGTAATTTTGTCTTTTTATTTTTATCAGTCTGGCTAGAGACTTGTTGACTTTATTAATTTTCTCAAAGAACTGGCTTTGGCTTCATTGATTTTCTTTTTTATTTTTTGTTTTCTATTTCATTAATGACTATTTTTAATCTTCATTAATTTCTTCTGCTTGCTTTGACTTTTATTTTGCTTTGATTTTTCTTATTTCTCTAAGTATAAGCTGCAGTCATTGATTTGAAACCATTCTTCTTTTCTAATTCAGGCGTTTAGTGCTATAAATCTTCCCCAAAGTATTGCTTTAATGGCATCCCAAAAGTTCTGACATGTTTTATTTTTTTTTTCATTTAGTACAAAATACTTCCTAATTGCCCCCTTTTATTTCTTCTTGGATCCATGAATTATTTAGTTTCCAAATTATTTGGAGATTTTCCAGATACCTTTCCGTTAATTGATTTATAATTTAATTCCATTTTGATCAGAGAATATACTTTGTATGATTTGAATAATTTTAAATGTATTAAGACTGATTTTATCACTCAGAATGCAGATTGCCTTGGTAAATGTTGTGTACATGTGAAAAGCATGGGTAGTTTGCTATTGTGCATTCAATGCCAATCAGGTTAAGTTAGTTGATATTGTAATTCAAGTCTAATTCTGGTTCCATTTCTATTTATTAGAGACTGTAATCTCTCTTTAATAGCTATTAAAGATAATATAGTTGTATATTTATTTCTCCTTGCATTTCTATCATATTTCATTCGTGTGTTTTGAAGCTCTTTTATTTGGTACAGAAACACTTAGGGTTTATGTCTTCTTGATTAATTGGCCCTTTACCATTATGAAATTACCTTTATTTGCAGTAATACTCTTTGTTTTGAAATCTAAATCATCTTCTGTAAGCATAGCCACACCAGCTTTCCATCCTTTCTTTAAAATAAATCTTTATTTTAGAGTACTTTGACATTTACCAAAAGTTACAAAGATAATATAGTTTCCAAGTGTTCTCAACCCAGTTTCTCCTATCATCAACCTTTTAAAATATATTTTATTGAAATATAACTCACATACCATATAATTCATTCATTTCAAGTATACAATTTAATGGATTTTAGTATATCCCTTTCCACTACAATTAATTTTAAGGCATTTTCATGCACACAGAATGAAACACCATACCCATCAGCTGTCACCACCCATTTCCCCCATTCCCCAGGCTCTAGGCCACCTCAGTGTACTTTCTGTCTCAATGGATTTGCCTATTCTAGACATTTTAGATTCTTTCACTTCATATAATGTTTTCAAAGTTCATCCATGGTATAGTATGTATCAGTACCTCATGTCTTTTTATTGCCATGCTATAGGCCCGATGCATGAAATTCGTTTAAGGGGCTCAGCTCTTGCGGCCCCATCTTCGTCCGGAATGATGTCCGGAAGGTCGTTTGGCTGTCCGGTCTAATTAGCATATTATGCTTTTATTATTATAAACTAGAGGCCCGGGGCACAAAGATTCGTGCACTGGGGGTGGGTCCCTCAGCCCGACTTGCACCCTTTCCAATCGGGGAACCCTCAGAGGAGCCCTCTCCAATCCGGGAGTTTCTGTCTGTCTTTGCAACCATATGAGCAAATTGTCTGAGACCCCAACTCAGTTTGGTTTGTTGCTCACAGAATAGTAGAGGCTCTCCTTTAACCCTGCCCCAATTGGATCTTAATCCACTTATTTGCTTAGCTGGGAACAGTGTCTGTGCACCAATTAGGTTTGGCAATTTGCAACAGATACCATTATTGTTTGTTTTGTTTTTTATTACCATTAAGTTCCTTTTTAAAAATCAGTTTTGCATTCATATAAAGACTTGGTTGTTACATAGTTTCTTAGGCTCCTGCTTCAGGTTCTGGGCTGCCACCAGAACTACTATTCCCAGAATTCCTGGTGCTCCCCATGCTCTTGGTTTTCCCTTCCTGCTCTGTCTCCTTCCCACGGCCTCCCACTCTGTCAAGTCCTCCAAGCCACCAGCTCTCCCTCTCTGCTCTCCGTCTGGCAGCTTGGGGAGCCAAGTTCCCCAAGCTGTTCCACTCTTTGCCAGCTCTCCCGCTCTGCTCTCCACCCAGTGGCTTGGGGGAGCGACCGAGGGAGCCACGTCCCCCCAAGCTGCCGGCTCTCCCCCTCTGCTCTCCGCCTGGCACTTGTGTATGCAAATTAACCTGCCAGCTTTGTCAGGTTAATTTGCATACTCACTCCTGATTGGCTGGTGAGCATAGTGGGGTATGGTCAATTTACATGTTTCTCTTTTATTATATAGGATAATCCTACATTGTACATATATATATCACATTGTGTTCACCAGTTGATGAACATTTGGCTTGCTTTCATTATTTTTATTGTGATATAATTCATCTACCATAAAATTCACTCTTTTAAAGTGTGAAAGGGCTTTTCCTTCTCTAAGTAGTGTGGTGTGCCAGCTTTATCTGATCTTTAATTTTTGTTATTGCTTATAAATACATTTTATGACTTCTAAAATTTTATTAACATTGCTGATCTAGTGTTCTCACCTTTCTCATTTTCTTGTTCTTATATATTTTTTAAAAATTTCTTTGCTCTCATTTCAGTGAGGTTTAGAGATAAAAGAATATTCGGTCTGCCTCATTTAATTTTTTTAAATCTCTTAAAATTATTTTTGAAGAAGCAAAACAAACTATTCAAAATTCTCCCTGGCTGATGTGGCTCAGTTAGTTGAGTGTTGTTCTGTGCACCAAAAGGTCACTTATTTCTCTCTCATCTCTCCCCGCTCTCTCTCTCTCTCTCTCTCTCTCTGTCTCCCTTACTTGCCTCCATCCCTCCCTTCCTCTCTCTTTAAAATAAATGTTTTTTAAAATTCTGTTACCTTTACTTCATTTTCATTTTGCCTTTTTCCTCCCAGTCTTTGTGTACTTCCAGACATAATATTAGCATATTTGATTTGTTTTCTGAAATGTAGCATAAACAATTCATTCATAAGTACATCACTATAGTAACCACTTTAATGGCAACATAATTTTCTTCTGTGTTAACAATGTACTTAACCTTTCTTCTCTATAGCTAGACATTAAAATTGGTAACTTTGGAGAGGGGCATAGCTATTAAAGATAATGCTGTAATAAACATTTTTGTTGAGCTTTTGGGCCATTTGCAAGCACACATAGTGAGAGCTGTGACTCACCAAATTCCTTATTTCCTGTGCCAGGACCCACAATGCCTTTCTCCTGCTGCTCCTTTTGCTCTGATACCTCAGAGAAAACACCTTGTTATGTATCTACTAGTCTTTTTCGCTGATTATGTTCTGCCAGTTTACAGTGCTGTTACAAGCAACATTATTAGGTTCATCCGCCATCACATGTGGAGTTCCTGTCTCTTCGTATAAGATCATAGGCACTTTGAAGACAGGGAGCCCATAGGGTTTGGTATATTGAGTTAATGAAAAACACAAATTTCCCGTAAACACATATGGGTAGACTTTCTTGGTTTGTTTCTAAACAGGTTTAAGAATAGTTAAATCTAATATATTTTTTAAGTCCATGATTTCATAAAAATATGAATGAAAAACTAATTGGTCATCTGTGATAGATGCTAAAAAATAACTTTTTTAAAAAATCTGATAAATGAAGGAATAAAATCATGTATTTATCTTGCTTTCTAATACAGACTATTTGGGTCACTAAACAGTTGATGAGGGCAAGCTTCTCTTTTTAGAAATATCCCAGCTAATAAGTGAAGAAGTAATGCTAGAATGAAAATATCACGATTTTATTACTCCTAATGATTAATGAATCTGAGCATTGACCATCAATAACCTTTAACATCACAGCAAAAGAGACAACCAGAAGTGACTTGGTATTCTTGCCAAACAAGCCTGAATCTGATCAAGGCTCTAGATCCAACTACCAGTTTGCAGTAAATACAGAGGATAAAAAAGAAAAAAAATGCCACATTAACTGCGTTGCAGTTAGCAAGCATCAGACTGATGGAAACTCTGTTGGACAAATGATTCCGTTTCTTTACCAAACAGATTGCAAGTGCGGCAGGGAAGACAGGCGGACAGATCGGTAGATGGTAGAGAAACCTATAGATTAAAACTGACCTCACCAACATGAATGAATAGTGACATAAGGACCTTATTTGAGTCCCTCCTAAATCAAACTATTTATAAAAAATAAACCAGAGACCAGAAAAGCTTTTTAAACACAAGAATTAAAATTTAAACATCGACTAGATATTTTATATTAAAGAATTATTGTTAATTTTTAAAATAGATTTGCAAAAAATCTGCATTGAATAATTTTTCATTGAAGAAATAAACAACATGCAATAACCCCAAAATGTTTATGGCTATAGATAACAATGGGAATTATCATATTTCTTAGGCCCCTCTCACGTACTTCCAGGCACTGTTAAATGGTGCTGAAACCAATAATCAAAATAGACAGTTGACATGTGATATAATGTTCACACACCATTGTTTATAATAGCAAAAAGCTGGAAACAATACAAATGTCCATTAACAGAAACAAGGAAATGTTATATATTCACACAGTGGAATTCCATGCAGTAGTTAAATCATGCGATGATTAAGAAACAAAATTCAGTGAGCTCAGCTGGCAGAGAAACCAAGATGGTGGCATAGGTAAACACCAGAGATTGCTGCCTCACACAGCCACTTCAAAAATACAACTAAAAGACAAAACGGACATCATCCAGAATCACAGGAAGGCTGGCTGAGTGGAAATTCTACAACTAGAAGGAAAGAGAAAAGCATACCGAGACTCAGAGGAGGTGCGGTGCGGAAGTAAAATACAGAGGTACAGAGGCGCATGCGGAGAGGGTTGGTGGCTGAGGACACGGTTGTCTTTTTCAATCGGGAGGGAGTCTCAAGCTCTCCAGTTCTGGGAGAGTCCCTGGGGACCCAGACTCATACTGAAGAAACTGGACTGTCTGGCATCGGTCAGAACTCGAGGGCAGCATTCTCTCGGCGATTGCCAGAACACTGAGAAGCAGGGCCTCTGAGGGCAGGA
>NW_006290441.1:2171671-2215487 GCF_000327345.1 Myotis davidii
GGATGTGTTTTCTGTTATTGATGATGGATACTTCAAAAAATCCAAAAACTGGCAGGATCATCAGCCATTGATGGGTGGGGATTATTTAACACTTACACAGCTATAAATATTATTGTATAATCAAGTGAATAAATAATCTGATGAACAGAATAAACTGGTGATTATAATAGAATCAGGGGCATAGAAAGGGAGTGGACTGACTATTCTTGGGGGGAAAGGGGTGTGGGAGATGCAGGAAGAGACTGAACAAAAATCGTGCACCTATGGATGAGGACAGTGGGGGGCGGAGGGGGGCGTGGGAAACGGGGGGAGGGGAGCTATGGGGGCGGGGGAAGAGGAGCAACTGTAATAATCTGACCAATAAAGATTTAATTTTAAAAAAAAAAGAAACAAAATTCTGTAGCTAATCTCCTTGGGTTTGAATCCAAGCTCAGATTCTGCCACCTCCTGGCACTATTTTCTTGGACAAATTGCTTAACTTTTCTGTACCTCAGTTTCTTCACCTTCTAAAACTGAGGTAATAACAGTACTCACCTCAATAGATTATAAGATTTCTGTAAGGACTAAGTAAGTTAATAAATACATATTGTGAGGGCTCAGTACAGGTTAAATTATTATAATTATTATTTGTTATTATTACCGAATAAGTCTAGCAACTTAATGTGTCAAAAACCCAAGGTCCAGAATAAAACACAATATGGTACCATTTATACAAAGTTTTAAAAACCTGCCAAAAAGGGAGGTGGGTTGGATTTGGATTCTGTCTTTTATTTCTAAGAATACCAAACCCAGGCAAAGGATTTGACAATAAGCTTGTATTTGATTTCTACTAATTTCTGAACCACACAAAATGTAAATTGATTTATTCTTGATCTCTCAATATGTACTAATACAGAGAATCATTAGAAAGATAGGTGGTTGAAGGACTTCAACCCTGTCATTCCGGCTGCTGACATTGGCACATCAATGAACACTGGCTAAGGCTGGTGAATGCATGTACTTCTTCTGCAGAACTTGTGTGTGTGGACTTCTAGGCATCCCGGGAGAGGTTTGGTTTACATTGTTATGAATTTGAGGTTGCTTGCACTGTTCAGTCTTAGAGGATCAGGTAGTAGAACAGGGAAATTTTACTTTTTCACAATCTCCTCTGCTTAAAGAATTGGATTACTCACTGTTTTCTAAATCCCACTGGCTAATCCACACACTATCCTAAATACTCATTGTTTATAGGCCACTCTCTTCTTCCCCTTCTGAGTTGTGTTTACAAAGAGCCAGTTGTGTTTTGTCCCAGTTAATTACACAGTTTAGTTTAATATTACATGAATTGTATACTTTGAAAAACTTCAGTAAGGGGTAAATGAAACCTGCAGTATAATCCTACATATATTCTTTATGAATATATACTGGTAAAAAACATAAATGGGAATGAAAAATACCTACTTTAGGGTCATTGCTTCCTCTAGGAGAGGAGGGAAATGGGATCAAGACAGGTACACGGTAAACTCCAATCAAAGCAAGCATGTTTCAGATTTGACAAATATAGGTTATAGATACATATTTTTTTCTATTTCTATCTTCCTTTTGTTTGTCTCTCAAGACTAAGCACTTTCAAAGCTCATCAGAAGCTACTCAGAAATTAATTCCTAAAGTGACTTAACATCCAGACTTGGTCGGGCCAGTGTAGAATCATAAAGGGATGGCTGGCGCCACCCCTGAACTGTACAATGAGATACATGTGTATTCCAGAGCCAGAATGGATAGGAAATACTCAGCAACTTACACAGTGAATCTTTGTATTCTGCATTATTCTTTAAGACCATTATAATTTTATGGAATCAATCCCGCCAGCTAGCTTTTCCCCCTGAAACCTGATTTGCCTCTGAGCTCCCTAATTGGAGCCTTGGGCCTGGAGAGCAAACATGTCTAGCCTTACACAGGCCTCTCACACTGATCTCTTAAGCTTTCCCTTGACCAACTCATCTCTGAGATGGTCTGTGCCCACTTATTTGGATTTGAATCTGGCCTGCTTGTTGGTGAGCCTGTGAGTTTATTCTCCATATCCTGTCCCATGCTGGGTTTCCTTTGAATGCTCTGTGGAAAAGGAATGGCATTGCTTAATCTAGTACATTTGAGGCTATTTCTTCTAGATAAGGAAGGAAGTCAACACATTCTTAAACATTCTTTTAAGAATGTGTTGACTTCATAAAATTGCATGGCAAAATATCACTTTTTTCTTTAGGACAGAATCATAAGAATCATGAAGTCTAAAGTAAACACTTTTGCCAACATTGGAGGGAGACATGTCATTTGACAGCAGCATTCCCTACCACCATCGCTCCCCACATTGCGTGTAGACTGACTCTCCTTGTGCAATAAAGGTCATGAAGCTGGAATGCCGGCCATTATGAGAAACCATCTTGGGAAAGTTTTTTCTTCAAACCAGAGAAGTGATTAAAATTGGGAGATAGTTTTATCCACAGAGGCTTATTTTCTTTGTTTCCTAAAACAACTACTACTATCACAGGATATACCGAATCTGAAACCCTAAACAGTCGCATTGCATTTTTCTCTAGATAATTATACTGTGGCTTTGTTTTGTGAAATATCTTAATTTTTGTACCTTACAAAAATGATGTAGAATAATGGAAACTCTTATTTCTATTTTCTTCTGCCCATCTTGCTGTGTGACCTTGGATAAATCCATTTTCTTTATAGGGTCTCTCAAGTGTACGGTGAGGACATACAGCATTCACCTCTCACCACCCACTTTCTAGCCCAGCCAGACCTCAAAGTTCCATTTTTGCAATTCCTTTCTGAAGCCCTGATGGAATCTAGGCAGAATAAGGTGCTACTGCCCTCTGCTGGTCCTAAGAACACACCTGCCTATCAGTGCCATGGCCCTGCCCACCCTCACGTCCAGGGACACAGTGCCCCATGCTTGCAGTTGAAAAGATATAGCAGGAAACCACAAAGAAAACAGGCAGATTTCATGTTTGGAAAAATAATATTTTGAGTATTTTGGAATTAATGATCTGGATGCATGTCTAAGATGCCTTGGTCATTTGTGTCTGTCTTGCCACCAACAAGTGTTTATCCTCTAACCACTTCACCCTGCTATAATTCTCACCGAGAAACCAGCTGCGGGTTCTAACCCTTTGGGCTACTGCCACTCTCTTTCACACCATGTTTCTGCCTAGGAACATATACAGTTCACTCTTGTTCAACAGATTTAGGCAAGTTTTTGCATATTCACTTTTAGTTTGTAAATAAACAGGAAGATAATAACCGGTCCGTGCCAAGGAAAGTGAATATGCAGTGTCAGTGAGAAAAATGCTGAAGGAGAAAGGCAGGGCTGTGGTGTGCTCTCCAATTCCTGCAGAGATGCCAAGTTGTAATAAGATTTATAAATAATAACTTCTGTGTGTGGATGACTCTAAAAGCACTTTAAGTGAGAGCCTGGTACAGATTTGTTAAGCGCTTTTTCTGAGCTTATCTATACTAACATAATTTTAGAATTCTAACATGTTAAGAACTGCTATATTACATTGCATTTGTAACAAGTGGTGCTGCCTCTGTCTTCATGAGGAAGACAGTTGAGAATTATGCTTTTATCTTGAATTTTGTGCCTTTAATCTCTTTCCAAAATAGGCTTGTGCACTGCTACAAGGTCATTGTTAGTCCTTAGAATTCTTAGGGGCAAAAAAAAGTGTACCCCCCCATCCCATCTTGAAAGGGACTTACATATGGGATAGAGAAGTACATAGACTCTCGTAGGCAAATTGATATAGCCATACTACCTCTAACTACACAGGTACTGCATTTCGTGGTATGCCTGGCGCCTGTTCCAGCTCTAGGTTTAGTCTGCTTATTAAAATGGTTCAAAAGAAAACTTTTCTTATCAGAAACTTTAGTTCTACTGATAGAAAAAAGATGAACTCCATTCCAAAGAATAAAATGGACAAAAAGTGTCTAACTATTGAGAATGCTACCTGCTGTTTGCTAAGAAATGATGGAATAAAAAATGTTGAAACATCTTTTATCTTTTAGAGGTGAAAGCAATAGCTGTGAAAAGATGACTCAAATCATTAACTGAAATTCAGCAATGTAAATTATCTGAAATTTAAATGCAGGGGGTATTTGAGATTTTGCTGCTCGGCATATGTCATCAGTTTGGCTCAAATAAACACTTATAAAAAATTCAAACATGCCCTAACCGGTTTGGCTCGGTGGATAGAGCGTTGGCCTGTGGACTGAAAGGTCCCAGGTTCGATTCCGGTCAAGGACATGTACCTTGGTTGCAGGCACATTCCCAGTAGGAGGTGTGCAGGAGGCAGCTGATCAATGTTTCTCTCTCATTGTTGTTTCTACCTCTGTATCCTTCTCCCTTCCTCTCTTTAAAAAATCAATAAAATACATTTTAGAAAAATATTAGTAGTTGCAGCATAAGGTTGGGGAGAAGGACCACTTCCTTGGAGTGCTCCTGGGGATGCCATCTCCATTAGGGGAGGCGTTCCAACAGCACAGAGCACTTAGCTGTAAGGGCAAAGGGGCCTTGCAAAGCTCACTTTCCTCTCCTTTTCCCTAAGAAGGGAGCTGCCCCAAGGAGCATTAACTGTTCCTCTTCCCAGCAAATGGTGCCCCTGCAGACGAAGCCTGGCCTGTGGATGAAAGGTCCCAGGTTCGATTCCGGTCAAGGACATGTACCTTGGTTGCAGGCACATTCCCAGTAGGAGGTGTGCAGGAGGCAGCTGATCAATGTTTCTCTCTCATTGTTGTTTCTACCTCTGTATCCTTCTCCCTTCCTCTCTGTAAAAAATCAATAAAATACATTTTAAAAAAATATTCAAATACAATAAAGTGCATTATCAATTTGAAATCATATCAGAGGTGTCAAGGCAGAATATTACTTTGGGAAACAAAATCCTAAAGTGCAGAAAAAAGGAACAGACAGCAGTGCTAACTGGTATTTAATGTGTTTTGTGATTTGCTTTCAGTTCCTTTGCAAGACAGTTTGGTATCATAAAAGCAGGGGCATTGGAACCAGCAAAGTCTGCCCTTTAAACCACCACTTATGTAATTGTTATATGACCTTGGGCAATTACTTAAACCTCCCTAAACTTCTGTTTTCCTTAAATTGGCAATAATAACGCACTTACAAGATTTTTAGTATTAAGTGAGATATATAAATATTTATGAAGTTTCTTTTTTTTTAATATATTTTATTGATTTTTTACAGAGAGGAAGGGAGAGAGATAGAGAGCTAGAAACATCGATGAGAGAGGAACGTCGATCAGCTGCCTCCTGCACATCTCCTACTGGGGATGTGCCCGCAACCCACGTACATGCCCTTGACCGGAATCGAACCTGGGATCCCTCAGTCCACAGGCCGACGCTCTATCCACTGAGCCAAACCGGTTTCGGCATTTATGAAGTTTCTTGAGTGCCTGCAAGAGTTAGTTTTCCTTCCCTCTGTTGTTAATCACAGAGTAAGGGTAACTGCCACTCTGAAGCCCAGCAGGAGGTCCTGGAAAGGAAGGTTTGGTTCAAGATTACCTTCCTGTACCCAGACTTGGTTACCAGGAAATGCCCTTGAAGCTAGGACAGTCGCTAGGGAGTATGTGAGCCAGGCAACAGCCTGGTGGGGAGGTCAATAGCTGGAGTGAGCAGCATGGAGGGTGCAGTTACTCCTGAGTCTCAAGTTCATGATATGCCCTCACTCTGTGTGAAAGACCAAGCTGTATGCGCACTCACATTTCAATTAATACCCCTACCACCACCAAAAAAACAAGGTGTTCTAAAGCCATGTATAAGAAATTTTAAATTATCTGGAGTTTTATAATTAGGTTGCAGTGGATTTTATGTGTTCTAATTGTAGTAAAGCTACCAACTCTACAGTGCCTACTGTGTGCATAGTCTCTAATTCATATAATAGCTTTCCTTTTTAGCTGTTGCTAAAATGTTCATTTTGATAGGTAAGGTGACTGAGATCTGAAAGGGTTTTCCAGCAAACCCAAAGTTGCCAGTTAAAAAAAATGAGTAAGTTGCCCGGCAGGGGTGCCTCAGTGGTTGAGCGTCAACTCATGAACCAGGATGTCACGGTTCGATTCCCAATGAGGGCACATGCCCAGGCTGTAGGCTCCATCTCCAAGGGGTTGTACAGAAAGCAGCCTATCAATGATTCTCTCTCATCGATGTTTCTATCTCTCTCTCCTCCCTTCCTCACTCTGAAATCAATAAAAACATTTTTTAAAAAAACAAAAACACCACAATGTATTTCCAGCCATCACTGTCCCAGGAGCCCTAGTTACAAACCTTTAAGAAAATATGCATAAAGCCCTTCTTCTCAAAGTACACATTTTTGTATTTTTTTTAAAAAAAGGAGAATATAAGAAAATACCCATGTACCTACCTATTTTTGCAAAAAGGAAACGCAGGAAAAATAAACCAGAAATCTAGGATATTGGTTACTGACAAGAGAAGAGGTTGAGCCTCCACCCATGAATCAGGAGGTCACAGTTCAATTGTGGGTCAGGGCAGGTGCCTGGGTTGCAGGATACCCTGAAGGGGGCGTGCAGGAGGAAGCCCGCTGTTGATTCTCACCTTGATGATGTTTCTATCTCTCTCTCCTCCCTTCCTCACTCTGAAATCAATAAAAACATTTTTTAAAGTAAGTTGCTAGTTGCTAAGCTTATACTGCCATAAGATACTGTTTAGATAAGTCATTTGAGCACATCTGTGGTTAACTGTGGCCCCTGTAACCTTCAGAACTGTCACAATTCTACCAGCCCCATGGTGATAGATTTCATATTGTGTGTTCTCACAGAAACTGGCCCCCGGAGTCAGCCAGTTTGCTTACACCTGTGTGCAAGACCACCCCATTTGGACAAATCAGCAATTTTGGGAGACAACCTTTTACAATGCAGTACAGGAACAAGTTCGCTCCCTGTATCTCTCAGCCAAGGAAGACAATCATGCCCCGCATCTGAAGCAGAAGGTAAGAGAGATGAAGGAAGGTGCATGTGTGGGTCAGGATCCTGGCTTCAAGGAAAGTGTATTCAAATGTCCCCAGGGCAAAAGGAAATATAGTCACTTTCCTACCAATGTGTATGACATTTACTTAGGGAGCAATGTGGTGAGCATCTTTCTTCTGTTGATTTCTGACATTCCCTTTTTTTTTCTGTAATAACTTCTCAGTACAGTTCTTTAGCATTAGAATTATTTTATTATCTATATATGTAAAAGCCTAAGCGAACGGCCAACCACCGTCCTACTGGTGGCTATGACGCGCACTGACCACCAGGGGCAGACACTCATTGCAGGAGCTGCGGTGACTTGGCAGCTGTGGTTCTTGGGTGATGCACCCAGAACCAGAGAGGAGGGAGCCCTATTCCAGGGTGCGTCACCCGAGAACCACCCTCTCGTAATCCGGGACCCTTCGGGCATGTTGGAGAGCTTGTTTCGGCCCAATCCCTGCAGGCCAGGCTGAGGGACCCCGCCCGTGCACAAATCCGTGCACCAAGCCTCTAGTATTTTAATAAATAAGAATTCCCTGGAAACAATTATAAGATATTGAACAGAACAAACACACCTAAAATACCTAGGTACATGTCTTTGTGCCTTAACTTCTTGAAGAAATGTCAAATTCAACTGATCGACTTTAAAATAAATGCAAAATTTGTTAGTCCTGCTCAGAAGTATGCCAATGCCAACAATTAATCAAGGTCATCTTTTAGTAATATTCTATATGCTTCTATATTTTTTATCAGTATAAAATATTTTTGCGAAAAATATTTTAGAACAGAGACAATTTGTTTTTAATTCGAAAGAGTAGCTTAAATTTTTGTGAAATTTTAAAATGTTCACTAGCTATCTGGTCTTGGCAATTCATATTACCTTCTGTGCCTAATTCCCTCATTGGTAAGATGAACAGACATGACTATATGAGATTTTAATGTCTAATACAAGTAAAGCACAGTGAAGAGTGCCTGGCATGTAGTAAATAATAAATGTTAGAAATTTTCATCCTCATTAATTGAATGAGGCCAATTAAAGCCTAATTGTCCATGTGGATTCACTTTAAGAGTAATTTTTCATTCTGTATGCTGGGCTAATACTTACTGCTGACCCTTTCCATCATTCTCTATTTTAATTTGGCCTTCTATTTTGTGAGATAAAGCTACTGAGATATCTAACAGAAACTACACAGCAGTATTCAAATACTCGGTGCCTCGTAAACTTAAGCATATTCTTGGTCTGATATTGAGGGTGGTAAGAACAGAACTTTAATAACAAACAGCACTGTCTGACATCTAGCTGATGCTCCAGATTATTGTTGTGCACTGTTGGTGTGGATGTAATTTAAACTCTGATTTTTCTTTCATAACACCAAATACACTTGGGTAAGGATAAACACTGTTAGTTTGAGGTCATGCTCCAGAAATAATTGGGCTGGTGGAGTGCTTTTGGTATTGTAATGCTAACACTGTTATCTCTCAAAAGCATTCATAAAGCAAAAACATGCTCTGTGTCCTGTATTCTAGAGAAGTCCGTCTCTGAGCCCCAGGTTAGATACAAGTGAGACTGTAGGTGGACTAGCTGTTCACAGCTATAAATGCTATGCAGCTGTCAGTTCATGTTATTGTTTAACTCTTCGCCCTACCAGGAAACCCCTCTTAAAAATCCCACAGGTACCCATGTCCTCATGTATAATGTTTGACACCCACATTTACAAGGAAATCTAGTTCTGTATTGTGACTGATCATTCCATCTTCTTCTCCAAAAGAACAGAAGAAATGTATAAGAGCGTTAGTAATGATACTTGAACATTCATACCTGAGCATTTATAGGTTCTCAGGTTGATAATTTGTTGTAACTGGCAACCAAAAAGGGGTGGAGCCACAGAGGTAAATAAATGCAGTGAAATGTCAGCAGTGAGAAGTGTATCCACCTGTCCATCTGTGCTTTGCTACAGCTTCCTCAGGTTTGTCACATGCTTCCACTCAAGGCCTGCTGGATCTGGGTGAAAAGGAAGACTAGGTTTGGTTTCGTTGTTGTGTTATGTTTTGTGTGTATGTTTACACCTTTGCTGATATAGGCATTTAATAGATGAATTATGGGAACATCTTCCATGTTTTCTGAAGCTTGTAATGCATTTGGATTGTGTCGCTTTATTTTAGGACAAGATTCCTGATGACCAATATCAGGAGAAGACAGCCATGGACCTGGCGGCCGAGCAGCTCCGCCTCTGGCCGACACTGAGCAAATCCACGCAGCAGGAGCTGGTGCAGCGGGAGGAGAGCATCGTCTTCAGTCAGGCCATCCACTTTGCCAACCTCATGGTCAACCTGCTAGTCCCACTCGATACAAGTAAAAACAAGCTCCTACGGACCTCAGCACCCGGCGACTGGGAGAGTGGGAGCAACAGCATTGTCACAAACAGGTACCGAGACGTGGGCACACAGACCCTCCTTTTCCTGGCTTAGCAGAGAATGTATGCTATTTTGGACAAATATTGCTGTACATATTTTAAAAATTAACCATTTTCAAACTTGCTCAGTTCTTTTCTACTAAGAGACCGTCACTTCATCTGACTTCTTAACCACCTCCCATACTCTCTTCTCTTTGTTGACCTGCTTTTTCCAGTCTCACCAGCTGCTGATCCAGCCCCTCGTTCCTTTCTGCCACAGCAGTTTACAGAAAGTGCTTTGAAAGGTTACTAATGACCTCCTTCTTGCTAAAGTGATTATTTGTTTCTAGGCTCTCTTTTCCTCAGTTACTCCTTACATTTGCCTGGAATCACGTCCTCATCCTTGCCTTCCTCTCAACCCTACAACAACTTTTCCTACCACTGGGAATGAAACCCATGGACTGCAAGGCTTGGTGGGATCTAGCCACTGGCTACTGCTCTGACCTTATTTCCTATCACTTTTCTGTCGGCCAAACTTACCTCCCTGCTAAGCCTAATGTCAGGCACACTGAGCATAGTACCCCCTCAGGGCCTTTGTGCTTGTCCCGCAACCTGGGACACTTTCCCTGAAAGAATCACTCCTTCCCTTCATCTAGTTCTCAGCTCAGATGTCACCTCCCCAGAGGCCTTCCTGACTAGCACTCTTTTTCCTACCTCGCTTCTTTTTTTTTTTTTTGCCTTCATGACGTTTTCTACAACCTGATTTTTACATAGTGAGGGGCTAAAGCACCTAAGTTCTTTAATGATTTGGGATGATATGATGCCATATTCATTGCTTAGCTTTACTTTAACACTAGCATGGTTGGGTTTGGGGGAAGGAGAACTGAGTAGGTTAGAATAGGCAAATGAGTCTTTTCCATGCTCAGCCGCCTAAAAGAAGGCAGAGGAAGCGAGCATTTGTTCAAAGTGGGAACTGTTGACTAAGCAACAAGGGCAGGGATTGAAGTTTCACATCTGCTCCACTTCAGACTTAATCCCTTCCTGGTGTGAATGTAACACCTACGGTAGAATGATGGTTTCAACGTGACCAAAAGGGTTGCGATGCTCTCAGAGAGAGAGAAATATCGGACAAGAGAAGGGTTCATAGAACAACTTGGTTCTCCCATTTGGAAGAATGGGCTATTTGCTGAAAAATGATCTTTTACTTTGCCTACCAGGGAACATGTGCTCCAGTTGCCAGAGGGCAAAGATAGCTGCTACTTTGGCTCAATGTGGTAATTAACTTAGGAGGACAAGTTTTTCTAGAAGGTTCAAGTATCAGATAATAAGTGAAAGGGTCCTCTTTTTGCTTTATATTCCATAGTTCCTGGTTTCCTTTTAGGAAAATCAAAGAAGGTACCTTATTCTTTAAAAAAAAAAAAAAAAGGCCCAAAGGACAGTCTCTGACAGTAGCTTCCAAATGTAGGCAAGTAGAATATGTTTCACTGTTGTCACTTATAAAGGAGCTGTGAGTGAGCCTTCTGCTTGGGTAGACGTCTCTCTGAGCAAGTTTAAATTGCATGGAAATTGTGATATGGTAGTGATTTGTCACATTTTGAGAACTGACCATGATTTCTTTCCTTGACTTTCTTAGTATTGCAGGAAGTGTAGCTGAGAGCTATGATACAGAAAGTGGGTTTGAAGATTCAGAGAATAATGACATTGCCAATTCTGTTGTGCGTTTCATTACCCGCTTTATTGACAAAGTTTGTACAGAGAGTGGAGTTACTCAGGACCACATCAAGAGCCTTCATTGCATGATCCCAGGTAATCACTTTACAGATATTAGAGAACCATAATATTGTAGGTAATTGAGTAAGAATTGTTATGGGTCTACTTTTTCCAGCTAACAACCTGTAATACTTGTCTTCTGTGGAGTGAAGCCATGCTATTTACAGTCCTCCCTTGATATCCATGGAGAATTGGTTCCAGGACACCACCACCCCTTCACTGATACCAAAAATCCATGAATGCCCAAGTCCCTTATATAAAATGGCACAATAGCCCTGACTGGTGTGGCTAAGTGGTTAGAGCGTCAGCCTGCAGACTGAAGGGTCCTGGGTTCCATTCCGCTCAAGGGCATGTACGCTGATTGCAGACACATCCCCAGTAGTGGGCATGCAGGAGGCAGCTGATTGATATTTCTCTCTCATCGATGTTTCTAACTATCCCTCTCCCTTCCTCTCTGTAAAAAATCAATAAAATATATATTTAAAATGACACAGTAGCCCTAGCTCGTTTGGCTCAGTGAATAGAACGTTGGCCTGCGGACTAGAGGGTCCCAGGTTTGATTCCATCAAGGGCACATGCTCAGGTTGCTGGCTCAATCCCTAGTAGTGGGTGTGCAGGAGGCAGCTGATCAATGAATCTCTCTCATCATTGATGTTTCTATCTCTATCTCCCTCTCCCTTCCTCTCTGAAATCAATAAAAATATTTTGAAAATATAATAATAAAAATAAGATGGCATGGTATTTGCATTAGTGAAATCATAATATTTTTCCTTTTATGTCTGGCTTATTTTACTTAGCATGTTTTCAAGGTTCATTCATGTGTAGTAGGTATCAGAACTTCATTCCATTTATTCTATGGAAATACCACATTTTGTTTATCCATTCATCTGTTGATGGACACTTACTTGTTCCCACCTTCTGGCTACTGCGGATAGTGCTGCTATGAAAATTCACTTACAAGTATCTGTGTGAATCTTTATTTTCAGTTCTTTTGGGTGTATCCCTAAGGAGTTGTTGCTGGGTCTATGTTCAACTCCTTGAGGAACCACCAAAATATGATTAGTTTTTAGTTCTAAAATATCCAGAATTTGTTGTAATTCTGCTTGTTTTGTGTCCTTTTGTTTTGAATACTCTGACTCATCCTAGGAATTGTAGCTATGCATATTGAGACCCTGGAAGCAGTGCATCGAGAGAGTAGAAGACTTCCACCTATACAGAAGGTACTGTGTCAGACCACGTGCTTCGGGGGTAGAACATCCCTTCTTAAAAACAGCAACAATAGACTGCTGTGCCCCAGGAAGTGCCTTCTCCTAACCTTTTACAGAGACCAGCTCCAGTTTTAATAATACATTACACTTCCAGAGGAGTCCATCATGTAGCTCCTCACAAAAAGGATACTGTTCAGCAAAGAGCAACAGTGACCTCTTGTTGAGTTGCTTTTACAGGCAGGTCATAAATTATGAACATTCTAACTTCCAAGACCAAGCCAGGATTTTATGTCTTGCCTACTTCCAAAAAAAGGACTTAAGGCAAGTACTGTACGAACACCAGGTTCTTCGATCTCTATACAGTGCGAGCATACGTCACAAGTATCTGGGAAGTCGATTAAAAAATTGAGAGCCCTGAGCCCTGCCCAGCCTCCTGGTTCCTTATTTCCCACTGCAGCACCCTGGGACTTGGCCTGGGGTCTGTCCTTTAACAAGCCTCCCAGTTGATGATTTTGCAGCTCGCCTGGCACCAGCCTGTGGGCTAGGGTTCAGGACCCGCTTACCTATACAACAGAATTATTAAAAATAAATTCGGAGGAGAAATCAGAAGCCAGGTGGGTAAGAAATATAATGTCATCAGAAACCTGAGAAACAGTGGTTATTAGGCTTTTGGCTTTACATTTAGCTCCGAGCTTCTTAGAGCCAAGAAAGAAAAATGCTGATTTATTTTGTTTTTACTGCTTTAAAAGGAAGCATAAGTGATATTCAAGAGAGATGGATTTTTTCCTAGTACTGAACTCTTCAGAGGAGTGAATCTTGTGGTTTTGTATTTCCCAAGATGTGTGAATGTTCATCACTTGGCCATTTGTTGTGTGAATCTTCATTAAGGGCCAAGAAGGGTGGGTCTTTTTAAAGATGCATCCACTTTTTTAAGTTCTTTTTTTTTTTCAGTTTCCAAACATAACTGAGGCACTAAAGCAATACACATTGTGCAGAGTTGAAGTCCCCTTGTCTTGCCCATCCCCACCCCACCACTACCCTTAACCATGAGAGCACCACCTTTAACAATTGGCTCATATTCTTATACTTTTCTTTTAACAAAAAGGGGATCGTGATATATATATATATTTACTACTGGTGTTTTTACTTAACAGTGTATTCTGGATATTATTCATTCTACATTAACACATATAGATTCATGTCATTTTTTTTAATTATTGCATTGAATAGATGTTTCAAGCATTTTAGTAATTTCCAGTGATTTTCCTTTTAATAAGCAATGCTGCAAAGAATCTTCCCACATTTGCACAGAGATATGACATTTCTGCCTCTTCCCAAATCTGTTTTGTCAATTTTGGCTGCCTAGGATGTCTGGCTCAAGTTCTTTAGATCTGTAACTTGGAAAGATAACCTTGTCTAAGTGTTGGAAACCCCACAAGAGTGATGTTTAAAATGCTTTTTCTGTTGTTAGCCTAAGATTCTTAGACCTGCCCTGCTGCCAGGAGAAGAAATTGTTTGTGAGGGTCTTCGAGTTCTGCTGGATCCTGATGGGAGAGAAGAAGCCACTGGAGGCCTCCTGGGAGGCCCACAGCTGCTGCCGGCCGAAGGAGCCTTGTTCCTCACCACGTACAGAATTCTGTTCAGGGGGACACCCCACGACCAGCTAGGTATGGCTGGTGTTTGCCATCAGAGTATGGATATGTATGTGCTGCATGAGGATTTGATTTGCAGATCTTTCCAAATTCAAAGTCAGCTTTTTGCCACGAAGGGTTTATTAAGAATACGTTTGTCTGTCACAGCTAATGATAATTTCGATCATAGATTCTTTTTTATCTTTATTGTTGAAAATATTACATAGGTCCTCCTTTTTCTCCATTAACCTCTTGCAACCCTCACTCATCCCCTCAACCCCCCAGACCCTCACCACCCTGTGTCCTCAGGTTATGCATATATGCATACAAGTTCATTGGTTGATCTCTTCCTACCCACCCTCCCCTGCCTTCCATCTGAGGTTCAACAGTCTGTTCTGCTTCTGGATCATAGATTCTTACTAGAAGAACCAAGGGTATCTTCTTAACAGTAAATTCACTGACACGATCATAATTTCATTGGCAGCATATTGTGACTAGGTATAGTCACAGTATCTGGTTGCTAGCAATGCCCCTTGCTGAATGGCCCCACTTTCTGAGCCCTACAGTTAACTGTAAAGCTAACTTTTTGGAACAATGTGCTAAACCCCAGGATTGTACCAACGAATTAACTAACCCCACCTCTCTCATCGCATTTCAACTAACCCCATTTGGCTCTTAGCAGACAACTTCTCTTCTATCCACTAAATTCCTTCAACTTCTATTTCTGTTTTCTACTTCCCATCACTCTCTTCTTTATTAGAAAGGAATAGCAGGTCGTATCAAGTCTGAATCATCTTTTTGAAATCAGTATTTGATCTTAAAGTGGTTGATGGAAAAGCATATTAGATTTAGGGAAAACAATTGGACTCCAAATCAAGAAGCTCCAAATCAAGATGTCGACATCTTAGTCTCCTGGCCTGACTAGGGTTCAATTTCCCCTGTTATAAAATGAGGGAAATGAGCTTGGTTAGTGATGATGCAGTGGTTCACAACCTTGACTGATGAATTTGGATTATCTAGAAATCTTAGGAAAAAAACACACAATCTGGGCCCAACTCTCAAACATTGAATTCAAATCTGACTTAGGATTCTAAGA
Organism: Myotis davidii; assembly: GCF_000327345.1. NCBI lineage: Eukaryota > Metazoa > Chordata > Mammalia > Chiroptera > Vespertilionidae > Myotis > Myotis davidii. Next base: position 2,186,783 of record NW_006290441.1, read on the forward strand.
ATAGGAGACGTAGACCTCTGTATTTTTAAGCCCCAGAAGTGCTTGTGTTGCCTACTGAGGACTGGGAACCATTGGGATAAATAGTCACTAAAGTTCTTTCCTCTTCTGATGTTACTCATCCAGCAGTATTTGATGAGTACCTATTTAACTATGTGCTATGCATTTTGTTAAATGGTGGGATTCAGACCTATAAAATGTAGTGTCTTTAAAATCTCACAGTTGGCCCGGCTGGTGTAGCTTAGTGTTTGAGCGTCAACCCAGGAACCAGGAGGTCACAGTTCAATTCCTAGTTAGGCCACATGCCCAGTTGACAGCTCGATCCTCAATATGGGGCATGTAGGAGGCAGCTGATTGGTGATTCTTTCTGATCATTGATGTTTCTATCTCTCCTTCTCCCTTCCTCTCTTTAAAATCAATTTAAAAAAACACTTTTTAAAAAATTTCACAGTGCATAGAATCAAGATGGTTCATTATCTTTTTTTTAATATATCTTATTGAGTTTTTACAGAGAGGAAGGGAGAGGGATAGAGAGAAACATCGATGAGAGAGAAACATCTGTCAGCTGTCTCCTGCACACCTCCTACTGGGGATGTGCCCACAACCAAGGTACATGCCCTTGACTAGAATCGAACCTGGGACCTTTCAGTCCACAGGTTCTATCCACTGAGCCAACGCTCTATCCACTGAGCCAAACTGGTTAGGGCTGGTTCATTATCTTGATCATAAAATATTGTTTACTATATAATAAACAAAAAGCACATAAATTTTAATAAATGAAATAGGAATAGTCATACTCATTTTGAAAAAGAATAAAAATAGAGCAAAATTTCTCAGCCTTCTCCTGTCATATTATTATACATAAATTACATTTGTATCTGTAAGCATATGTATTTTTAAAAGAAACTAAGTATCCAGTACTTATAATTTTTTTATACTATGACTTTTGTGAGTTCAGTGGCCATAAACATACATACTGGACATACAAATATATGGGACATATAAATATATGGTCATTTAAATTGCTCTAATTTGTTTATTTTAAACAAATCAATGGCATACTTAGTGTGAAAGCTTATATTGTCCTCTTGTTTTATCCTGTCAATTTGGGGGTTAATTTCACATTTAGGAAAATTCTTTTTATCAGAGAAAACCTTTTTATCTGCCTCTTTTAGTTTATTTCTCTTTTTAAATTTCTAACTTAATATGTCTCCTTCAATGACACACAGAAATCTGATCATTTTACATGTGTTATATAAGTTTGTTTAATATATCCATGAACTTAAATCCTATGTACATCCAGATTTTGTTTAGCCTCTAGGTATGAGCTTAACATAAGAGAATAATCAGAATTTTCCAGGTTAGGAATTGATAGATCCAAGGAATGAGAAATTCTGCTGATAATGAGTGGATAAGTATATGGGCACTTAAGTCCCTTAAACCTGGTTCAGTTCTCACCCCGTCTGCTCACTAGCTGAGAAGCCTTGCCTATTGTTGCTCCTGTGCTGTTGCTGGTGCGGCCGTCTCAGATCCATACTTACAATCTCTTCAAAGCTCCCCTTCCCTCTCACTTCCTCCAGGAATCATTCCCTAGCCACCTAACATGCAGACATCTTCGCCCTTTCTACAGTATTGAAAGCCTTGCTCCTTCACACGTAGGAGCTAATTACATGTTGTATTCTGTGTGTGACTCCTGTCCCGCGGAGAACTGTGAGCTCACGTGGGACACTTCTTTTAGAGACCCATCTCCGTAACTTCAGATAGTTTATAGTTATTTATATTTTCCTTTTTTTGCTTTAATATGTAAACTCCTAAAAATCTTGGTCCTAAGCCCTGCCACGGCCACATGCATGTAGTACAGTACCTTTTACCACCTACAGATGCACACTTAAAACCTTTTCTCTTTTGCTTTATTCTTACATTAAATATCATAGATGCCTTTTCAATATTAAAGATACTTCTGTTTTTCTGTGTAAAACCTACCCTTCCTATAAGATTGCCTTAAACCAAGGATCTTGTATGGAATGCAGAGGCGGGGGAAACAGACTGAAGGCAGGCTGTGCCCATTTCTTCCTTCTGGGGAAGAATTGTGTCCTGGGAGTCAGCGCCACACAGTAACATCAATGAATGTGATTCTGCATCATGCGTTTCTCTCACTGCATTCCTGGGCGCTGTGCTCTCCAGAGACATTTCCCCAGCAGAGTCTGGTGAGGTGAGCAGCAGGGACTCTGGACATGAGCAGTAATATGCTGTTGCTGAACCCAGGCCTTGTCTTCCTGTAGTTGGTGAACAGACAGTTATGCGAAGTTTCCCGATCGCCTCCATCACCAAGGAGAAGAAGATCACAATGCAGAACCAGCTACAGCAGAACATGCAAGAAGGACTGCAGATCACATCCGCATCTTTTCAGGTATTAAGAAAGGGAGCCATTCTATTTAAAAGTTTCCTGCAAATGATGTCGCGGCCACTTTCTGTGGTCATGTTGTTAGTGGCTAGTGGATGAGGAGAATCAGAAGGTCCAAGAGGGTAATCTTCAAGGCTGCAAACACATGAATCATCTTGGATTTAATCCCTCATTTCCTGAGCCCTGTGGCCAACTCAGAGTACCAGCAGATTGTCTGTCAATACTTAGTGATCTTAGAAATTCAGATGCACAGTTGACTCTTGTTCTCTGCCAAGTCATGCCTCAGTTTGTGTGTGATGAAGCCTTCATATAGAAAGCAATTCTCTTGGCGGCTGTTTCAGAAGGAAATGCTTTCTGGCTCTTCTGTGGAAGAAGTGAAGTTCTGATCATTACAGCTAGGGCTGAAGTACTATGGGTACTACGTCATCCCTAATAAAGCGTAGGTTTTTCCAGGGAGCTCTGAATGTATCAGAACCTGCGGAGTTACTGATGCAGACCAGTCACTGGATGAGTGGTCTTTCCTTAGTTTTTCCCATTGCTATTCTTCATGCTTTGTCTCAGATTTCCAAGGGCTCCAATTCTTCCCTCATTTCTTCTAGTCAAGAAGCCTTCCCTATTCCTCCATATGCTAATTGGGAAATATGAGGCCGAAGGTCTCTAGGCTCCAGACCTTCTCCCATCACCCAAGATTGTGACTTCCTGGGGATTTCTTCCCTGCTCCAACTGCTAAAGGGCTCTAAATTAGAATGTTGCCAGGCTATGCTGGTTAGGATTCTAGTCACACTGAATTTTTAATTAGGTTTATTGTACCTGTGTGTAGGAAGAGACCTGGTTAGGTCATAGAGAAGGACATGTTTCTACTTCAGCTACTACAAGTTAATTTCTCTATCTCATCATAGAAAAGGTAGTCTGAAAGCAACCTGACTTCACAATACATGATTTTTCTTGCCAACTAACCATCTATGTCAATTAAACCTCCCTGTGCCATAATTTTTCTTTTTAAAATTAAAAATTTTTCCAGCTGATGTGGTTCGGTGGTTGAGTATCGACCTATGAACCCAGGAAGGAGGTCACGGTTCAATTCCCAGTCAGGGCACATGCCCTCGTTATGGGCTCAATCCTCAGTGTGGGACATGCAGGAGGTAGCCAAAATGATTCTCTCTCATTGATGTTTCTATCGCTCTCTCTCCTTCTCTCTTCCTCTCTGAAATCAATAAAATATATATATTTTTTTTTTAATTGTATTGCATGATATCCGAGGTCCCTTCAACCTCCAAACTCTTGCCATTTAATATTACTATTTACTGTTAAGTAATTTTGGAAGAAATTATCTGGAAATCCTTAATGCTTCCAATGCATTTAATCTCTTTTGTCTCCAGTTGATTAAAGTAGCATTTGATGAAGAAGTGAGTCCCGAAGTAGTAGAGATCTTTAAGAAGCAGCTGATGAAGTTCCGATATCCTCAGTCCATTTTCACCACTTTTGCCTTTGCTACTGGACAAACTACTCCGCAAATAATTTTACCCAAACAGAAGGAAAAGAACACTTCCTTTCGGTAAGAAGACAGTCTGGTTTCCTCATTTCAGCCTCCCCTCACTGGTTGTCGGGGAAGTGGCCTGTCCTTTGGGTCAAGGTGTGAAGACTGCTCTTTCCATTTGCCATTGCGTCAAGCCCGTTGGACCAAGCTCAGAAAGCAGAATTGGTATATGTAACAAGTTTCAAAAACCAAAAGCTGCAAGAGGCTTGACTCTCATGTCTATTGCTCATATGCAGTTTTAGAATGTGAAATTCTATTTTCTCTTTTTTCCATATTGACCACTTTCTAAATGCCTTTGAGCAATCCATTCAGTTTTCATTAATATCCAGGCCTAGTAAACCATTTTGCTTTGATCTAAAGATGGGAGCCTTTATTTTTTCTTTTTCTTTTTTTGTAACTTTTTGTTTTGATACAACTTCAAAATTTACCGAAAAGTTACAGCCTAGTACAAAGAATTCCTGTATACCCTTTAGCCAGATTCACAATTATTTATATTTTGATGCATTTTCTTTATCCTTTTCTCTCTCATATGTATTTTTTCTAAACCATTTGAGTTACATACTTAACGCCTCTTTATTCTGTCTTTCCTAAGAATAAAGACATTATTATCTCACCTAACTACCATACAGTAATCACAACCAGGAAATTTAATTGGTCTAGAACTTTTATTTAACCCATAGTCCACGCAATAAAATTAATTCAAATTTTGCTGATGATCCTTTATAACTACTCATTTTTCCTAGCTGGTATAGTATCCAATTCAGGATCCAGCATTGTATTTTAGTTGTCATATTTCTTTAGTAGGAACCCTTATTTTCTGTTGAAAATTTTAGGAATTTATGTTGAAACTTAAATTTCAGTTTTGACAAAATAGCAATTGCTTTAAAATTTTCTTTAATTAGTGATAAAATACAGGGGCTTTCATCATTAATTATCTGGAATTTGGGTATCTGCCAATAAAAATTACATATTAGGGGCTACTCTGCAGACTTTGGAGAAGAAAGCTTTTCCTTTGCCTGAAAGTGACATAGGCTGGGCATTATAGAAGAGTTGAGGTTCCAGACAGTGTATCGCTTCTCAATTGCATAGATAGCCACCTGTACCACGGACAGGTGAAAAGTGAAGGAGACCACACATATCCAGGTATAAATGCTGAAGCATGAACAGCTTCCTGAGTATCTGAAGATGAAACAGGCATCTTGTCTTCGCACTGTGGAGTCACAGAGGAACCTTTGACATTCACTAGCCCAGCCCTCATTGGAAGAAACGAAGCTTGTATGATGTTTTATGTTTAGAAACTATCAGGGGAATTACATATACATCTATATGTAAAGTTAAGATTATTATATCAAGTTTATATTATCCAGCTATAAAAAGAGATATAGCGATTTAAAATTTTTTAATATTTTAGAATTATCTACATATATAAAACAGAGATATAGCTCTAATTAGAAAAATTTTTCAAAACTCCCATTGAATTTAAGTTATACCTGAAGTGATTCACAATTGGCTTTAATTTAGGAAACATCAGTATTTTGTGATTTCTAACAATTATCTAAGAAATGTTTCATAACCCTCAGATTTACATTTCAAATGACAAAAGACAGGTCTAGTAAAACTATTTTACAACAAAAGAATCCTTACCACTTTCCACTGAATGGCAAGAAAACACAAAAAGAGTTGTGTTCTTTGTGGTAGAGAAGAATATAACAAAAAACAACCAAACACGAAACCTTCATCTCAATGTGATTATTTAGGAAGCAGGTTATTTGTTTAATTCCCTATATTATAAATACTCTGTACCCAGATTTTCTATCAGCAAAAAATAAAGTACTCTTAGGTCCATGTGACTTGCATACTAGTTTCCCTTTTATTAAAGCCGATTCTCAAAAGGATGCTCAAATGTCTGATTTCTTATTTTTTTCTACTCTCAAAAAGGGGAATAGTATTACTCTTTTTATATCTATAAAGGTTTACAGTATCAAAGGTAGGACACCAGTCAGCACTTAAAACATTTAAGAAGTAAGGTGTCACCAACTATAACTGTCAGCTGATCCCAAAGAAAAGCCTGTGAGTTAGCAGAGAGTTTGGGTCTGCAGGAGGCGCAGGCTGGCTTTCCTCCAGGACTCCCACAGGCACCGTTTGTGGGAACTGGTGGAGACAGTGGGTGGGCAGCCAGGGAGGATTGGGGGCATGCTTGACCAAAAAGCCAAACTCTAGGTTCTTGCACTTTTGCCTAAAACGGTGTCCTGATGACAGAGTGTTTTATTGAAAATTAGTCCGCTATGTGTAAAAAGAAATCTCAAGGAGGAGAGATTTAGTGAGGGTCTGGACAAAACTAGTAGCTGTGGGAATGGAGAAGAAACAAGTTGATTATGCAGGTATCAAAAATATAAGTGGTGTCTTCAGATTGAATTGACATTCTCTTTCATTTTATAACTTGTAGCACCTTCTCCAAAACGATTGTGAAAGGTGCCAAAAGGGCAGGGAAAATGACAATTGGGCGTCAGTATTTATTGAAGAAGAGAACAGGGACCATTGTGGAAGAGAGAGTGAGTCGTCCTGGATGGAATGAGGAAGATGACATATCTGGTATGTGAGAACCTGTTTTTCCTTCATGAATCAGTTTTATTCGTTCTCCATATAAGAATAAGAGACTAAGAAACTTGACTCACAAAAGCTTAGATCTCATAGGAAGACTGGAGGCACTTACCAGCTTCTTAGAACTGAAAAAAGGAAATTATTTTCCCAATATTCCATTACTCGTTTAAAATTGATTAAATTATACTTCTCCTTTACTAAATCTGTGGCTCTAATTGGCCATGGTTATGTGGGTCTCACTAAAGGGAGAAAGAAAGAGACCCCACTGCATAGGAAATTTAGTTATAAAGTAGTCCCTGTACCTCATTGTTATGGAATAAGAATAAGAATATAAGGACATTAGATATCTGAAGTTGAAGATTTTGAGTTGTGGTGAGTATATTGTGGATGCTCTTAATCAAAATGGATGACCTAACCCGGGTAGCATTGCTCAGTGGTTGAGCATCAACCTCTGAACCAGGAGGTCACAGCTCAATTTCTGGTCAGGGCACATGCCCAGGTTGCGGGCTTGATCCCTAGTGTGGGATGTTGGGGGGCAGCCAATCAATGATCCTCTCTATCATTGATGTTTCTATCTATCTCTCCCTGTCCCTTCCTCTCTGATATTAATTTTAAAAAAAAAAAATTTTTTAACGGAGGACCTAAGATAAAGGGACTCTTAGATGATTTTTTTAAAAGGTGGCTGCTAAATAAAAGGGCATAATCTGAAAAGCTGAGATACCTCTTGGTCAAGAATATAGAGGCAGCCCTGGCCGGTTTAGGTCAGTGGTTAGAGCATCAGCCCTCAGACCAAAGGGTCTCAGGTTTGATTTGCGCTCAAAGACACGTATCTTGGTTGCAGTTTCCCGGGCCCTGGTAGGATCACATGTGGGAGGCAGCCAATCGATGTGTCTCATGTCAATTCTCCACCCCCACCCACTCCCTCTCTTCCTCTCTAGAAATCAATGGAAAAAATATCCCCAGGTGAGGATTTTTTAAAAAGAATGTAAAGGCAGGAAACCAGTAGCAAACCAGTGACTGTTTTCTATTCCTTAACCCAGAATCAAGTATGCTTATGGTATTAACAGTAGAGAGAATTTGATCTAATAGAGAGGCAGGATACCATTGCACCCTTTTCCTTCTCAGGATTAGAATCAATCACCAGTGCTTATACAACAATAATAGTAATAATAATAATAAGGAAGAGAAGGAGGAGGAGGAGCGGGGGGGAGGAGGAGGAGGAGGAGGAGGAGGAGAATCAAGCCTCATCTTGAGAGAGATCAGTCCATTTTAGTGTGGATACCTACAAGCCTGCTTCTGGGGGCAATGAGAAGGCTCACTGTTACTCAAGTGACCATTTGTTGGAACCCTGGCCTCTGCACAGGCACATGGAAAGCCCTATAAAATTATTGCTTCCCATCATTATTAACTCTTCTAATTCAAAGATTTTATGATTTCATGGAACAAAAACTATTATTCTACTAGGGGTCCCTCAGCCCGGCCTGCACCTTCTCGAAATCAGGGACCCCTCAGGGGATGTCTGACTGCCAGTTTAGGCCTGATCCTTGGGGATTTGATCTAATCCCTCTAGTCGGACATCCCTCTCACAATCCGGGACCGCAAGCTCCTAACCGCTCGCCTGCCTACCTGCCTGATCACCCCTAACCACCTCTGCCTGCCTACCTGATCGCCCCTAACCGCCTTTGCCTCAGCCCCTGCCACAGCGGTTTCGTCCAGAAGGACATCCTGAATGATGTCCAGAAGGTCGTTCAGCTGTCCAGTCTAATTGGCATATTATGCTTTTATTATTATAGATGATGTTCCACCAAAAGACCAAATTATATTTTGCTCTTTTGCTCCTCTAAAAATAAAAGGCAACACAAAACTGATACCTGACAATATTTTTACATTGTGCAGTTCACAAACTAATATCTGTAGTATTTATAGGGATGAGCTGTTAGGTTTTATTCTTTTAATGGTAAGGAGCCATAGTGTTCCCTTTGACATTATAACTTTGAGTACATTTCCAAAAACTTTGAAAGCTTAATTTGACCTCTCTTACTTTAAAAATAAATAAAAAAGTAAATTCAGACAGTTTTTAACAACGGATTTTTTTTTTTTAGTTAGAGCATGCAGTACCAATTAGGAATGTTGGTGTGTGTGTTTTTTAATCCTCCCTAAAATACTTGATTATTGGGTAAATTCTTCCACATCTAAAATCTTAAAGGATTCTGCAACCTGTGGTTGCAAAATTATGAGGGAGTTTTTCATGTATACCACATCCTCTGACAAAAATATTTCCAAAAAAATGTGTAATTTCTTCAGACCTCTCTAAGAAAGGTCTTTTCCCACTATTGAACTTCTGCTTAATCTAGAAACTTCTAATAAAAGTTTATGCTTTGAAAAGTTAACTGAAACCCTGGTGATGAATTTGTGTCATGCTCATATTAAAGATTAATTTTACTGATGGGTTGGCCTCTGACAAAGTTGAGTGTTTATTCTATAGAGTCCTAAATAGAAATCACTACACGTTGGCATTAATAAGCAAGTCTGACTGAAACAAAACTATAGTAATGAATTCAAAATTGTATTGTTTTTAGACATTTTGAGTTAATTCTGCTGACATTTTGAGTCAGTTGAGCTCCTGGTATTTTATTTCTTGACTATTCATTACTGTTCAAATTTGACCATAATGCTTCCCCCTAGAAGTTACATGTTTGGTGATATGCATAGACCTGTGGCCTTAATATAAACCTCCCTTGGTTTAAGGATCCTCTTCTCCTGGGAGTTATATCATTTTTTAAAAAACCTGTTTCTGCCATCACAGTTTCAGATGAGAGTGAACTCCCCACAAGTACCACTCTGAAGGCCTCCGAGAAGTCTACAATGGAACAGTTGGTGGAAAAAGCCTGTTTCAGAGACTATCAGCGTTTAGGTTTGGGAACCATAAGTGGCAGCTCTTCTCGCTCAAAACCAGAGTATTTTCGAATCACAGCCTCCAACAGGATGTATTCACTCTGCCGGAGGTAAGTGTGTCCCTGGGCTCCAAAAAGAGACCTTTCTTTTCTTCCATTTGAGTCTTGAATGGGCTAATTGCATCGTAGCCCAGAGAGAGAGAAATGTGTGATAAAGGGACACTTTATGAAGCATGAGCAAGCACCTCATTGGCATTCTTGGAAGTGCAGTTACATCACTGAGCAGTGCCTATATCAGATCAGAAAGTAACGTAACAGTAGCTCATGAATTGCCCTTATTTGTCTTTTCCCATTTGCCTCTCTTCTAGCATGTCAGAAGATGACTTGAAGTAAGAATAGGAGTTGCCCAGGCAGATAGGAAAGATGAAAGTTTGCTATTGGCCAGGGGTCTACAGACTTTTTCTTCAAAAGACCAGATATACATATTTTCAGTTTTGCAGGCTGTATGTTCTCTGATTGCAACTTCTCAGCTACCACAAAAGCAGTGTAGACAGTGAGTGAGTGAATGGGCAGAGCCAGTTTTGGCCCACAGGCTATAATTTGCTGACCCAAGAGTAGACAGGGCTTTCTCATGCTGTCTAATTAGAATATCTTCAAGGGATATTACTTAAAGAATGTAAATAAGCACATTTTCTTTTTTTCTATTCTTACCTCTTGCTGTTTTGTATATCTCTTAAGCCCTATGCCATGGTTTACATTTTTAAAACTATATTTCCACCATCCACAAATTCAATCATTCTCAAGTTCTTGACGTCTATAAATTCCTGGTTTGATTAAATAGAATAATTCTGTGAAAGCACTTTGTAAATTGTAAGCCTTATACATATTTTAGAAAGTTGTCTTAATATTACTATTAGTTGCAACCCCACTGTTCTTGAAGAACTATAAATATCTCATTATATATTTTTAGTTTTTAATATCTTTTTATTGATTTCAGAGAGAAGAAGAGAGGAGAGAGAGAGATAGAAACATCAAGGATGAGAATGCATCATCAATCAGCTGTCTCCTGTATGCCCCCTACCTGGGATTGAGCCCACAACCCAGGCACATGCCCTGACCAGAAATCAAACCAGCAACCTTTTGGTTCATGGTTTGACGCTCAACCACTGAGCCACACCGGCTGGGCTATATATATTTCATTTTAAATGATAATTTAAGTTTATAAATACTACCAATGTGAAACTTGAAAAACAAGTTGAGAATATAGTTTGCAATTTGGGCCAAATAGAAACAATTGCATTAAGTGCTGGAAGGTTGTAATTCTGTTGAGTATGCAGTAATTTTCCTGGGTACTTTATCCTTCTAACTAAATTCTCTTTGTAGATTAGTGTAAGTGATAGCATCAGGGTGTGGTGTCCTGCTGTTGGGGAAGCTTGCTATCAAACTCGTGCCTGCCAGCGAGAATACAGCCCTCATTTATCATTTCAGTCTGTCAGAAATGAAATAAAATTTTAATAGACCATTTGTTAGAACACTTGTTATAAAGCATTTATGGTGATATAAAATAATATATAAACCTTATGTTATATATTGGAAGAAAATGGAATGATAAACAAATAATCCCAAAGAAGGCAAGAAAGGAGAGAAAAGAAAACATAGAACAGATGGAACAAATAGTAAGATGGTAAATTTAAATTCAAATATATTTGTAATTATATTACTTTTAAATTGACTAAATGCTCCAATTAAAAGTAAAAGATGCTCTAGCTGTTTTGGCTCAGTGATAGAGCGTCGGCCTGCAGACTGAAAGGCCCTGGGAGTACCTTTGCTGGGCTTCAGGCTCAAAAATATTTGCCTCAGCACTAGTGGGTATCCAGCTGTCACTCAAGTCCAGGCCTGGGAGCAGGGAAGTTTGACCTGTGTGTAGTGGAGCTTGGTATGTGGTGCTCATGTCCCATGGAAGGAGGGGACAGTCCACAACAGGGGTGAGGAGGGAAGGGGTGCACTGGTTCTTTCCCAGTTAGAAACGGCCCCAAAGCCATTAAGCAATACTCCCTTATCTAATACACAAAATCAGTGTGTCTAGAAACAGGGTTGAGGGGGAGGGGAAGGGGGACGAGCACAGATGTTAAAATGGAGTTAGAAATAGGGGCCCTAATAATGGAACTGCTTTTCCAGTCTTCATGGATGATTATGTCCACAGCCAGATTTCTCTTCATCAGTTTGTGGGTTAGAGAGCACAGCCTGCAACTTCAGAGTGCTCCCAAGGTACCTCCTAGTCAAGTATGGAAAGTTAATCTGGCTTTCACTGAAGTCATTGAAGGTTATGATTTACACCACCATAAACCGGATTTCCTCTCCTTCCTCTCAGCACTGGTTTATATCAAGATAAGGGATTAGAAGTTCTGGAAATAGATAGTTGTAGTGATTGCACAATATTGTAAATGTACTTAATGTCAACGATTCATACACTTACAATGGTTAACATGTTAAATGTTAGGTATATTTTAACACAATAAAAAAAGAAAGATACAGAATTAGAGGTTGGGATGTTATTAATAAGAAATCTCTTTAGTGTAATGTCTATATACATAAGAGCCTAAACGACCTTTACGACAGAATGACCGGAACGACTGGTCGACCAGTCAGCATGACACTCACTGACCACCAGGAGGCAGACGCCCAATGCAAGAGCTGCCCCCTGGTCGTCAGTGTGCTCCCACAGCCAACCTGCCATGACTGGCCAACCTCTCTGGTCCCTCCCCACATTCAGCAGGCCCTGGCTGGCAGGCCCCGGTCAGCCCAGCCCCAACCAGGACTGGGTGAGATGCCCAATAGGCCCTGATTGCCTGCCAGGCCTAGGGACTCTACCCATGCACGAATTTCATACACCAGGCCTCTAGTTTCTAAATACGAAAAGAAATGACTCAGAAGCCTGCCTCTCTTCTTACACTTACTAACCTATAAAAGCAGGGTACTCTTGTCTGTGTATTTTCCCAGCATCACATTTTATAATTATATGAGCTAGTCTTCTTAAAACATTATTAACCTGTAGTGTTGATAAAATATTTAAACTTGTTTTGACATTTGAACATACTGTTCTCATACCAAAAAATCACTTGGTTTTATTTTTAATCCTTTCACCATATCAGGCAGTCTAATATTAGTGTACTCCATTCTCTCATCATTTCAGCCGTCTAATGAGGTGACAGTTTGACTTGTCATTCTCATAAAGTTGATATTGATATATTAATCTTTATTTCAAGTTGATGAAAAGTCATGTTTAAGGCAAAGAAGATAATCAGTTTAGCGGGAGTCTTTTAAATACTTCTACATAACACTTTTCTTTTTTAAGCTAAGGTTATTCAGCAAAAGTCTGCAGTATCAATGAAAGGAGCTTATTTCCAGAAAAGAAAGAAAGAAACTACAGATTAGTGGATGAGATAGCTGTTTCCACCATGGAGGCCTTTTCTGCTTAACCCCTGAAGAACTGAGTTGAAACTGAGTTCCATGTTTGAAATATGTCTTACCCTCAACCAGTGTTTCTGAATCTTAGAAAATGACTATGGAATTATGATATTCATATTCTTATATTCTCTCTCTCTCTCTCCTCTTCCCTTCCTCCCTCCCCATTTCATTTCCCTTCTCTTCCCCCCACCCTCCACCCTCACCCACCCAAACCATTCTCTTTCTCCCTCCTTGTCCCTGAAGCTACCCTGGCCTTTTAGTTGTACCTCAAGCTGTACAGGACAGTAGTTTACCAAGAGTAGCCCGCTGCTACCGACACAATCGCCTACCTGTCGTATGTTGGAAGAACTCAAGAAGCGGTACTCTGCTCCTCCGAGCTGGAGGATTCCATGGGAAGGGAGTAGTTGGTCTTTTCAAATCTCAGAACTCCCCTCAGGCAGGTAAGCATCTTCACAGCACAATTTTGATCCCTTCACTTCAGAGTATACCTAAAAATAAAAGGAGTAAAATCTGGGAATGCCAACTGTTCCCTGTCACCATGCCTCTCACACATAGACTTTCTCAGTGTGCTAAATACAACATGAACAACTTAAACAAGATCTATACTTACATGTGGGGCTCCACCTGGAATTTGAGGTCTTGATATGCCTATCTATATTTGGTTCTTAATAGAAATTAACATAATAAAGTCTTTGATTCTAGGCTACTTTCATTTCAGCAGACAAGAATATCCACAGCTGGGAACTAGATTATGCTATTCTCTTTTTTTCTCCTGGGAAGTATTCAAATGTATTTAGCAGCTTCAGAGGCAAGTAGGGATCCTGGCCCATGTGGTATGAGATACCCTATCTCAATCCCACAAGTCACACACACACACGAAAAAAACAAGTCAGCAAACCAGTGACCAAAATGCTGCTTAGGAGTTCTCAAGAAAAGGGGTTTTTAGGAAGCTAGAAGATGGCCAACTTAAGAAAACAGAAGTAATAAGTTCTACTGTCTCTCTTTATGGGGATATTTCTGAGCACCAAATCTGAGGCCTTGAAGACAGTCAGGAGCTATTGTTGCTGACCTTTCTCATAATTTCCAGCTTATAATAGTCTAGAGGCTTGGTGCACAAAATTCAGGCCTAAGCTGGCAGTCAGACATCCCTCTCACAGTCCAGTACCCCTCGCTCCTTACTGCCCACCTGCTCGCTGCTTCTTAGTGCTCCGTGGAGACAGGAGAGGCTCCCACCACCGCTGCTGCACTCATCAGCCGTGAGCCTGGCTTCTGGCTGAGCGGTGCTCCCCCTGTGGGAGCGCACTGACCACCAGGGGGCAGATCCTACATTGAGCATCTGCCCCCTAGTGGTCAGTGCACATTTGGTCAATTTGCATGTTAGGGTTTTATTATATAGGATGGTCAATAAAATTAAACAGTGGGCCACTCAGATCCAATTTAGGGGTGGCAGCATTTTTTCCTTTTCCAAGATGAGGTAAGTCAGGTTCTGTGGTTCAGCTGGTAAAACTGTGTGCTTTTTTATTTCTCTCTTTATTCTCATCTGTTTCCCTCCTGAAAGTTGAAAGTTGGCCAGTGTGTCTTTGATCATTCAGTTGACTGAGGGCAACACACAAACAACATTATATTATTATTATTTTATTAATTCTACCTGGCTTGAAGTTGCAACATTGGTATATTTGAAGGCAGTTGGCTTTTAATTGTTTCCATCCTGGTGGGTAAAATAGAACACAGTATATGTAGGTTAAATAAAATGAGCAAATCATTTCAGGAGCATTGATGAGCATATTACTGAGCTTTTAAATGGGAGAAACAAAGTATTTTATTCCACTAGTTTCTGATTTTTTAAATCTAATACAGTGGGGCCTTGACTTACGAGTTTTGGCGTTCACTGTGACGTTCGCTGCGCCAACTAGCGGTGGGATATCTGAAGCTGGCTCGTAACCCAAATTTTAGCTCACAACTCAAAGCAAAAAATCAGCCGAGAGACGGCTCATATCTCGAAAAACTTGTTAGTCGGGATACTCATAAGTCAAGGCCCCACTGTATTAAGTTACTAAATTTTTTATTTTTGAGGTTACACATTTGCTCATATTTTAATTTCTTTGAATTCAAGGATGCATCTTAAAATGGAAGTGATCAGAAGAGTTGTGTCCTAGTTTAAATGACAGTTTTATTCTGAGTACATAAAATAATGGTGCATTTTATAATAAAATATAATAATTGCATCTCAAAATTGATAAAATTATAATTATTTCCATTCAGGTTGTAAGAGAATTTGCTAATATCTATTGTCCTTCTAGTAAGGCCCCTCTGATGCTCTGTAAAGTGCCTGAGCCAAGTTCAGTGATTTCTGTTTCACTCCACACACCCCAGGCCCAGACTCCCTTCCCCTAAAATTGCTCTCACAGTTGTTTCCATCTGTGCCTACTTTTTGCCCAGCTTGTAGGACAGGAATCTCGCAGTAGCTGCTGCTGTCTTCTCCCCAACTTCCTCCACTCTTCCACAAACAACCCTGCAAGTTCAGGTTCCCTTAAGCCCATGCAGCGAAGTTGGAATAAAGCTACTGGTGTTGGGAAATTCTAACCTGCCCATTCCAGGATACCAGGGGATCCCCTCCACCCTCTGCTTCCAAACAGCATGGACAGGGTGGTTGGGGGACCATCACGGAGATGTTGTCTTGCGTGAATCTTCGTTTTGAGTTGCTTGGATAATGAGAAACCGCACCTGCTCTTGGCAAGACAGGGCTGTGTGGTTTTCCAGATCTAAGCTCTTTCTGGGAGGAGGAGGCAATCAAGAAATGGGTGTGGTGAAACCAATGTAAGAGGATTAGGCATCTGATAGTTTGGAGCTTTAAGTGGGGCTGGTTTCTGCATTTGGGTGTGGCAGCTTGAAGACTAAAAAGAAAAAATACATATGTGCCTTTTTTATTAACATAGACACAGGTTGGTTTATTCTGTATCTTTTTCTTTTATAGCCCCTACCTCCTCCTTAGAATCTTCCAACAGCATAGAACAAGAAAAGTACCTGCAAGCCATCCTGAGTGCAGTTTCTGTCCATCAGAAACTCCGTGGCAACAACACCCTCACGGTCAGGCCGGCACTTGCTCTGCCTCCAGGTAAGATTTGATCATTCTTTTCTTCTTGACAGCTCTGAAATGTCAGATTTATTCTGAGGATTAGTCCCTTACTTATTTGCACTGTTTGTTCAATATGACCCCTTAAAGTTTTATCTAGTGGAGCTGTAACTTTAGCTCCTTTTACTTAGAACTCAGGGCACCATTGTTAATGTCTAGTGAATAGTAACCACAGTTAGAGATTCAGTTATTTCCTTTTTAAAAGAGTAATGAGAGAGGGGTTGGAGAACATAAATAAAGTCATGTGGGGTTTTTTTCCCTAGAATCTATTTTACATAGACTTTAAAATGTTATTACAAAGTTAAGTATATAAAGTGAACATCTCTTTATTAAATGTATGTTTATTAAAATCAACATATTTAAAATTCCTGAAATTTCTGCAGCCTTTTATGATTTGCAATACAGTTTGTTTTCACTAGATTTGGATGAAGCCATTAAGACTTGTACTAATATTTTGTTTCAGTTATCATGTGATGGAACCCCAAAGGGTTCATGTAGAGGTAACCCTAATGTGTTAGACACAGGAGCATGTGACTTGAAAAGTTGGTCTCCTTGGCTTAATCAGCTATTTGAATTAGCTCAACATAAGCAGAAAGTGGCTTTTCTTGTAAAGTAACACCATGCATGCCTTGCTTCATTTATCATTAAATTCTCTGATTGCACTTGCCAAACCTAACTCCCTGTAATCTTGCAAATGTATATATCTCTGAGGAAATAGTAACAGTGCCCTGTTATCTCTGTTGAAGCTCTGGGTACTTAAAAAGTACAATGTTTGGCAGCAATTAGACATGCTACACATGAAGATAACTTTTTGTCATTTGAGTAATGTTAACCCGAACGACATGGTTTTTGTTCTTCTTTTTGGCTGACTTTAGGGACTGAAAGGAGAACTTCGAGAATGTCCACTGTGCTTAAGCAGGTAGTGCCAGGACATTTGGATGTAAACCCATCCAATAGCTTTGCTCGAGGAGGTTAGTAAGACTGATTTTATAACTGAGCACTGATACAATCTTAAAAGCAAAAAAAAATTTTTTAGATAGTGATTCTTTAAATCAACTAATTATGGTTCAAATTGTTTTTAATTACCCTTTTCCCAATGAATGATCAAATTTATTTCTAGCAATTACCCTTTTCTCAATGAATGATCAAACTTATTTCTAGTACTGGGACAAGAGGTATAATAATTGCTGAAATCTTACCTATTGATGAGTCTGGAGGCATTGGGAGGTGAGGGGAGCATGTCTAAATGGTGGTCAGCCCTCGGAAGACTCCATGATGCTTCAGCTTTGCAGGGTAGAAAGACTGACCTCAGAAGCATAACCAGCTTGGAAGAAGTGATCTGAGTCCCAAGGGCTGTGCCTCCAACGCCTGTGATTTTTACTCCTGTTCTCTGAAATGTTAGTTTGAGGAATCGGGAGAATGACATTCAGGTTACTTTTTTTTTCTCTGGGCTATAGCTGCTGGCATGAGGAAGAAGAGAAAGGCTGAGTATTGGCTTGTTTAGTTCCAAAGGGTGGTCTACTTTGTTCTCTGGAGGTTTATGTTAGATGATTTTACTTTTCAGAGGCATTTCCAGACCAGGTATCTTGATTGTAAGTAGGTACCACTTCACAATGGAATTAGTAGAATCTTAGACTCTTCCTCTCACTCCCGTGCAATGCTGAGTCATTGAAAACATACCAAGTATGTGATCGTGGTTCTGCTCGAACATCATCAGTAACGGGAAACTCATTCTTCCCAAAAGTAGTCCTTTGCATTTGTAAAAGACTGTTAAAAATTCCTTCTCATATTGATCTAAAAAGCTACCACCATTTAACTTTTACATAATGACCCTCACTCTTCCCTCTAAGGTTAGAAAATTCTAAATCAGATCTCCCATACTCTAGCCCTCAGATTTAAAACTGTTCTCATCTTTTAGTTACTTCTAAATACCCCCAATTCAGATGGTTCCAGTCCAGTTCACTCTCTTTTTCATCCTGTGGATTCTCCACAGAATTGAACTCATGGAGCCTAAGATTACATTAGGGACAACCCCATCACTAGGCTGATCCATATGAAGATTAGTATTATTTGAAATCTTTTGTCTGCTTCACATGAACTGTAGTTCTTAAAATATACTAGTCTTGAGGGTTAGTTTTTGAACCTAAATATACTGTGTACTAAACCTATAAAATTTCATCTTTTTTGATAATGGACTATTATTTTAGACATTTGAATTTTAATTCTGTTCACTACTGCATTAGATGTTTTTCCAAGCCTCTTGTCATTAGTAGATTTGATCACTGTTCTCATGTGATTTGTAATTTGTTGTTTAAAAAAATGTTGAACAAATCAGAGATGAGGACAGAAGTCTTCAGCAACATAATATAGAGGCCTCTCTGAAGAAAGGGATTGATCACTCATCTATACTGGTTATGAGTTCTCCTACTAAAACTCACCTGGCCCATATTTCTAAATCTCTGCCCATCTTTTTAATCCAGTATTTTCCAGGCTTTCAAACTGATAACTGCAGCACTAAAGAATTTATGGTTAATTTAACATGACTCATTATAGGAATTAATGCTTTTTCTAAATAATCTGAAATAGTTCATTAATAATCTATTCCAGAATTTGGTTCGGAATCAACATCAGGGCTCTAGTTTATAAAATTTACTTGTTTCCTTTTGAAAACCAAGATTACTGTGCACATCTCCTGGCAGCCATAGTGGTGCTTTGGATACTTTTTTCTTTTTTAACCTCATGAGCACTTTCTGCTACTGTAGGATGTCCTAAGAGCTTTCAGCCCTCTTCAGTCATCTTCCTAATTAGGCCTCACGGTCATTGTGTTAGTTTGCTAGCGCTACTATAAAATAGGGCCACAAACTGTGTGACTTCATCATTGCTGCACAGTCCTGGCGGCTAGACATCCAGAACCACGATGTCAGGCTGGTGCCCTCTGAGGCTGTGAGGAATGGTCTGTGCCAGGCCTTTCCCCAGCTCCCGCTGTTTGCTGGCCATCTCTCCCTTGGCCTGTAGAAGCACCACCCAGATCTCTGCCGTCATCTCCATGTCATAGTCTCCCTGCGTGTCTGTCTCCAAATGCCCTCTTTCTAGAGAGACACCCATCATACTGAATTAGGGGCCCACCACATTCCTGTCTGGTCTCCTCTTAACTAATTACATCTGCAGTGAGGTCATGTTTCCAAATAAGGTCAAGTTCTGAAGTAGTGGGGTTAGGACTACAACATACGAATTTGGAAGAGACACAGATCAACCCATAGAGTCTTATATAGCTTTTTTCTAAATTTTAAAATTACTATTGTTTTAAAGTTTAAGATACAGACTTCATTCTCTCATCATTTCTTTCTTGGTAAAATTGAACTAAAAGTACAGTGCCTTTCTCCTAAAGTTCCTGGTATTTCTGTTGCCAAGCTCTCCTGTCGAATTTGGTTCAAGGTTGCTATTCCTCTTACTATTTTAAAATTCACTATCTGAAAGTTTATATTGTCAGCAAGGCTTGTCAGCAGTTTTTCCATTCAACAGAGTTCCGTTTCCAGCACATGCCTGTTAGCTGGAGCCCCATGCCTGGCTCTTGTGTTTTGTTTTTGTAAACTTCATCAGGAACACATTGTCTGTTCCCCAACTGGACCAAGTGACCTGCAATATACATTTTAGCTACAAAATTGTCTCTCCCCCTTTGTTGGTACCTAAGGCTCATGGATATTCATCAGTCTGTTTCAACTGCATTGTCTCCTTTATTTTTTTTTATATTGGCCTCAGATTCTGGCTGTTTTATACCAAGGGATCCCCACTAGTGGTTACATTCTCATCATGAGTCCCTTCTTTGTTCTTCTCAAGAGTACCTGAAAGGCTGTATTTACCTTTTAGAGTTAAAATCTCCTATTGAATTTGTTTCTGATTCATTCTATGTATTCTCGGCCCTAATTATTATTTTGACAGCCTTCCTAAATAATTTTACTCCCAACGCCTCCCAGGTTTCCAGGATCCCATTGATTCATTGAAAGATGAGATACTTTCAACATCTTTGATCCCTAGATCTGCTTCTTCTGTCTCTTCTGATAGTGTCCTTCCTCCTCACAGAGAGTAGCAGGAATAGACTGGGGCAAGCAAGTTTGGGAAGTCCCAGAAGATTTCTTATTATGAACATGGCAGGCAGACACACACTCAGGGCAAGACTAGGCGTAGACACCTGCATGCCCTGCACATGGTTCATTTCCTTGGATTTCCCTCAGGGACAGAGTCTTTTCCATCTCCCAGAGAGAGCGGTACCCTGCGCAAGCAGTTTCTCATTTACCCTGCGTGGGAAGAGCCTCCTATCTATAAAATCATCCTCAAACCTTCTCCTTTCTTCTCTCCTGTGTATTTTCACTGTGTGATGTGTTGTTGTTGTTGTTGTTTTCATTCCTCTCACTGTCATAGACTCTTAGTTCCTGGTTTCCTTCTTAAGTTATTTCCACGGTGTGCCTTTCTGTTCTGCACAGATGAGATTGACCTCCACTGTCTCCTTCACCTTTTTTTCTGTCAGTAATCACTTTGCATTCAGTGTGCACGCTGATGATCTGGTAAGGCAGGGGAAGCAGCCTTCTTTACACAGGAATCATTAAGAAAAATGAGGATGTGACTAGATCACATTGCTTTTCATTTGTAATTAAAATAGCTTTTGAGCCCCATGGAGGAAAAATGCATAAACTCACAACTTGGACAAATTACTTTGTTGAGTAGAAAAATGCCATGAGAAAATCGTTACTGCCTCTTAAATACAAAAATACAATAGTTAAGTATATTGAGAAGTAGCCACATGGAGGCAGCTTTTTGTTTTTAATCCTCGTGCAAGGATATGCTTATTGATTTTTAGAGAGAGAGGAAAAGAGAGAGAAAGACAGAGAGAGAGAAACATCACTGAGAGAGAGAAACATCCATCAGTTGCCTTGTACGTGTCCTGACCGAGGATCACACCTACGACCCTTTGGTGTACGGGACAATGCTCCAACCAACTGAGCGACCAGGCCAGGAGCTAGAGGCTGTTTTTAATTGTTCATTCTTTACATTTCCATGACCCTACAAGTTCCTCTACAAATGTTATTCTATCCTTGAAATAGCCTGCAGAATATACACTGAGTGGCCAGATTATTATGACCACCCCATCAGTATAATGAAGTGAATTAGTTATGTAAATACTAATAATAATAAAATCTTGAGAGTATTTGTTTGGAAGTTTTCAATATTCAGTATTTTTGGAAGTGTCAATGAATAAAAGGCTCTGAGATAGGAAGTGTCAAGGTCACTTAGCAAATAGCAGCATAACTGGGACAAGGCTTGGTTCAGGCCATTTCAGTGCAGCGTTCACCGACTAGCTTGTATCTCATGCATTAATAAGTATAGGACCTCATCCCCATATCCAACCCAATCATCTCTTTTCCTTCTCTTCTTTGTTTTGTCTAAACAGAATAGAGAGACCAACCCTAGTGCTTAGGAAACACTCGTGCTCTGAACAACAATCCATTCCCGTGAGGGATGAACTACATCACTTTTTCCCTGAAGCAATCCCTTAGCCAGACCCTGAGGACAGATCCAGGCTCACAGCGTTGCCTAGGTGACAAGACACAAGGAGTCTAGTTCAGTTACATTCAAATTCAAACCGCAGCCCTACAAATTAGTGTATGATATTGAGCAATTTAGGAAACCTCTTAATTCTCTATTTTTTTCATCTGTAAAATGGAGATGATAAATAGTATCTTGCTTTAGAGTATTTATAAGGAATAAATGAAATAATTTATGTAAAGCACTTAACCTAGTAACTGGCTCAAAATAAGAGCTCAATAAATGTTAGTTCTATTATCATTGTTGTGGTTATTATCATTATTGTTGCCTAATACTCCACTGGCATGGGAGAAAAGCCTACATTTGCATTTCAGTTGCCCTAAGCCAGATACTGATGCAAAAGCTCAGTATCTTCCAGTAGCTTTCAAACATTTTTTATCATGAATCACAGTAAGAAATACATTTTCTACCTATATATATATACTAGAGGCCAGATGCATGAAATTCATGCAAGAGTAGGCCTTCCTTCCCCTGGCTGCCGGCACTGGCTTCCCTCTGGCACCCGGGACCCAGACTTCCATTGCAGCCCCAGCTTCGTCCAGAAGGATGTCAGGTCTAATTAGCATATTATGCTTCTATTATTATAGATATGCATATTCACTTTATATCACAATTCAGGACTGAGTCACAATGCAAAATGTATGTATTCCAAAACAGAAGTTTCATGAAACAGTGTTCATCTATACCACATGCAGTGCACATAGTATTTTCAGTTTTAATCTATTTCACTTTTTAAATATATATACTAAAGTGATTTCACAGGCCGTTAAGGGGGATGCTGCAGTTTGGAAAAAAATACAGCTGCCGGCTGGTGTTACAAGTATTTCCCATGCAGGAGTCACTCAGGAAGCTGAGTAGACCTCACCACCAGTGCAGTAGCATCACCCTTCGGTCACCACTGCCAGGTGGAATTACAGTTCTCAGAGCCTCTGCTGGCCCCGTATTGCAGGCCATTTTCTCATTGCTGATTTTTCTGCTACGTGATAAATACTTGGCAGTTTTTCATTAATGAGCCTCTATTTGGGGAAAGTGCTTAATTTTTTTATTTATTTAACACCGCCTTTTTATTCTTTCAAAGCAAATAATTGAGTTGAAGATATAGAAGACCACAGCAGTTCACAGTGTGTCAGTTTTCAAAAGAAAATAATCAGATGTTACATATACATATGGATATGAGAATAAATGTGGTTAGGTCCCTGCCCTTTGGAGCACACAATCCAGTAGGATCAAATGTGCACGTAACTCCAATGAAGTGTGATCAGAGTTTCAATAGAGCTCTCCACAGCTCTGGGATAGTCTGGAATGGTTTTCACAAAAGTTCTCGTTTCTGGAGCTTAAGGCATAAAGAGTTTGTCAGGTAGAAAAAAGGGAGAAATCATTCCAGGTCGAGGCACTAGCATAAGAAAGCGTGGTAAGTTTAGGGAACAGTATTTCAGAATCAGGAACCAACAACTCAAACTTCATTGTAAGCCTTTAGGTCCCATGCTCAGTAGGAAAGCTCAAACCTCCACAGAAAGGAGAGGCCGCCAGCACACGGGAGACCTGGTGTCCAGCCTGCGTCCTGGTCTCCATTCTGTCTCGCAGCAGCATTCCCCTCTGTGCAGTCAGCCCGCACCTCCGCAGCCTCAGCTCTCTCACCTCCTTTAGCCACGGAAGCCATCAGTGCCTTTCCTTTCCTTCTTCTAAAGGAACAAGGCAGCAATGAAAATTACTTCTAATGATTTTTTTATTAAGTGATGTCATACTTTATGCAGTGTTGCAATGTATAGCTTAACAATACTGCTGTGAACGTTTTCAATCCTGAATGAATGCAGAAGCGTTTTCCTTACTTGATTTGAGCAGTTCCTTTGCTCAGATACACTGTAACTTCCTGCTCACTATTTTTGTTATTACCAGGTAAAAATTTGCCATAGCTGCAAAGTACTTTCTGTCGGGAAAAAAAACAAACCCACAATATTACTCAAATTACAAAACTATTATCTCTAATACTGCCTATCATTTTGGTGTAAGTAGGGATTTCAGAAGAAGTCATTACCTCAATCATCACAAGCTATATTCTTAGTGGCATTAGGTATTGTCACAGGATCATGATATTTTGCTACTCATAACTATTTGTTTATGGAAAATAACAGTAATTTCCAGATGAAAAAAGAAGATAGTGTGGCAATGCTTAGTGCTCTATTGCAAAAACATGCTCTTAGTTATTCCAAATGGTTGCTAGAGCTTCATTCCTGATGTGGTGGCCTTGCTCAAAGAGCAAATGTGTTGTACAGCACGTAGCACTTCCCGTCAATCAGCCTCCGCAAACACTAGGGCCAATGTAGTCACTAAATTCCTTTACTTTATTATTGTCACCCGATGACAGTCTTCAAAGCTGGTTCCATTTGGTATAATTGTCCGTGCCACTCGCTGCTGTGCATTCATTTCACTGCGCTCACGTTTATAAACAGGTGCTGGCATTTCATTTAGCAGGTGCTCAGTTCATCGTTTCTGTGTGACTGTGCAGCTTTTTATTTGTTAATCAAATCTTCTCTTTTTATTATATTTGCATCTTTTCTTCTATGTTAACTTGATTTTAAAAATTAAATAACCTACTCTTCTCTTACTCGATTTGCTCTGATGTTTGCTGCTCTGCGCATTTTATCCTCCTCCTGCCTTTATCCTCACCTCCTAGTGCATGGGCACAGAGATACATGTTTTACTCAGTCAAATCCCAAATCTTCAACTAAGGGAAGAGCCCATAACCAAGGTACTGTATTATCGGGCCTGATGTGTCATTCTTTTTAACCACCTTCATATGAAAACGTGTGTTACCAGTGATGTTTATGAACATTTGTCTGTCAAATTATCTTTTACTCACACCCCCATTCTGAATTTCCTCTGTGATTTCATTTACAAAAGCTTGCCATAATATCTAAACCAAGTTTAGGGGTTACATAGAAAGATTCATCTACATTAAGCAGAAATCACCTATAAAACCTTTTCTTAGGAACTGGTCTCCTGACCCTATAATCGCTCGTAAAGAGAGGAGCCAGTGTGACATTATCGCAGTGACTTCTGGGCAAGAAACGAGGCTTGATTTAACATTTGGCAAAGAGGAAAGCCTCTCAGAGAGCCTTTCCAAACCTGGAGAGGAAGCCCACGCAGGGGACACATCCCCCAGGTGAACCTCACCGTTTATTGGACTTATAAGGGCTACGTTGTAAAGGTGCTGCATTGCCAGTCACATGTCAGACTTAACATGTGCTTTGGGGTTTGGATATTTAATATCCAACAGTCTAGTTGCATATAGGAATCCTTGATTTTTCTAATGAATGTAACCAAGGTCACTTATGAGACTCCTCTAGCAGCTCAGCTTGGCCTTTCCCTTAGAAGACATCTGCCTCTGACTATAAATTTTACATAAAGCCTCCTAAGATTCAGTGCAATGTACATTACTAAGTGTACTGGGGGGAAAGAGCGTAATATAATCTTTACTGACTTTAAATTGCATCATTTTTGCATGTTGCACACATATTCCAAATCCAACCTGAGATTTTAGTGGGTTTAGTAAAGTTCTAATGTCATTCTTAATCTACATTTCTTGTTGAATTGATTGACTGAAGCAGACGCATGTTCTTATTTCATGAAGCCCAGAGAAATGGAGTCACATTCTCCTGCCCAGGCTTCCTCGTTGCCCCGCCTTCATTTTTGTTGCCCAGTGCCAGTGCGCTCTTCCTATTTATTATCCCAGTGTTTACTCATAAACACTAACTTTACATCAAAATACAGTCATAGGATTGACGTGGCTGACTGCTTAGTCCTTCCACGCCTAATCTTGATGCTGTATTGAATAGGGTTTATACATTGTAAAGGTATATGACAAATGACCAGTATGATCCATGATTACCTAGATTCTAGGACCTAGATTAATTACCTTGCTGTTACCTCTAAAACGATACCTACAGAGCATGCGTCTTTTTCCCAGCTCAGTGGCATTCCCACATCAGATTACCTCACTCGATTATTTTGGCTTTTGTAAAGGTGTATGGGCAAGTCTTCGCTCTAGCACTCGCCTGATCAGTTCTCCAACGTCCTTCATTGATGTTGGCGCCCGGCTGGCAGGCAAGGATCACTCGGCCTCCTATAGTAACAGCGCCTATCTGCAAAACCAGCTCTTGAAACGCCAACCAGCCCTTTATATATTTGGTGAAAAGTCACAACTAAGGGTAAGATTTCTTTTTCTCACTTAGAAACTTTATAGATATTTGGAGGCAGTTTTAACTTATCTCATAAATCAGCTTTCCTAGGATTTTTTTTTTTACAGCATGGATTCTTAACCTGGAGTTAATAATATTAAAAACACTTAGTCTACACATGTACCTTGATAGATAAGTATGTACACTTTTACATGTTTATTAGCTATGAAAAGAAGTATTTTTCATAATCATAACTAGATCAGCATAAACATCAGGAATATTAGGAATGTATACCCACAAAAAAGAAATAATAAGGCTTACCCAGGCTGTTTTTCCACTATCTTAGTTCAGCTTCCACAGGAATCTGTGTCTACGGCAAATCAGAAGGTTTTGCTATTGAAAACCTATTGACAAAGAAAGCTGCCAGGAGGCAGAAGAGTGGGAAGAAGACGTGGCACTCACTGCACTGGAGCGAGGGAAGGCCGGGCTGTGTTCTCCAAGTTGCCTTTTTTGAAGCTTCACAGGCTGTACACGCAGAGGCACGTGTCCTGAGATATGTCTAAAAGTTATCAAACTATTAGATGCTAAGCCCCTTTATTTTTTGAAATATATTTTTATTGATTTCAGAAAGGAAGGAAGAGGGGGCGAGAGATAGAAACATCAATAATGAGAGAATCACCGATCGGCTGCCTCTTGCTCACCCTACACCGAGAATCAAGCCTGCAACCCAGGCATGTGCCCTGACTGGGAATCAAACTGTGACCTCCTGGTTCATAGGTTGAAGCTCAACCACTGAGCCACGCCAGCCGGGCTCCCCTTTATTTTTTTAATTATTATGCTAAAGAGCTTCACTATGCTCAGGTCCTATAAATTATAAAGATAGTCTGTATCTCCAAAAGCAGATAATGTTTTTGCAATTTACCCAGCACAAAATAAAGTTCATTGCTGTTGACAGGTATGGGGAAAATAGAAGTATTTGTTAATTCAGAAAATCCCCCAAAGTTTAGTCTAGCACCTCAGTTGGCACAGGACAGTGCAGACAGACCTTTGGTTGAACTGTGGACAGAGCTGTGGGCAGGATCCCACATGCTGGGTCCTCAAGATGCCAGTGGCTGAGTCATCCCTTCGGGGGCAAGCTCTTCCCCCACTGCTGCAGCCACTTAGTCACCAGCCTTTAGGGTAGGAGTCATGAAACTGCTGGGTAATGCTCCGTGTTTAACGATGCACACGTGTCTTCTGACACAGCAGATACTTTCTCTCCAGAAAATAGTTGGAACACCTTTCAACAGCAACCCAGAGTTGCAGCCAGCACAGCCCGCTTGGCACTAGTGCCTCCCAGAGTACACACTCTGCACTTGAGCACACCACATACTCATGATGGCAGTCACTCCCCCAGGTTGTCTCTTGAATGCTCATCTCTGCCATATCCTTTGCGCATCAGTCCTCAGGTTTGCTGTGTGGCTGTGCACATATGACTAAGAAAAACCGGCCACCCGGGACCCTATTTCCCTTCCTCCTTCACTTTCTTCTTTCTGTCTTTCTTTTTTCTTTCTGATCTTTTATCAATAAAGAATTACATTTTAAAAACATAATCTCGCCCTCCTTGCACAGCAATTATTGGGATTTTTGTATGTCCCATTCAGGTTTTGCTTGTAATGTAATTGTGCCTATGGAGCACTGTCCATACCTGTCCGACCTGAGCCACGTTCAGGCCAGCACCGTGCTCTCTAACGGCAGCTCCACTCCTTGCCTCCCAACAACAGAAACACCGAGGAAAGCAAATGAGAGTGGCTTCCTCTGGATAATCTTGAATTGGTCGTATTTCCTGATTCACAGACTTTAATACTTCGTACTTACTAATAAGTTCCTTACGACTTAGTGTCTCAACACTATGGCTGATAACTCCAGATTTGAGACAGGCATGCCTAGCTCTTTTGTAGTTGGGAATGGAAAGGAAAGTAGTGTTCCTGAAAAGTAAACAATCTGTTATCTATTATAACTTTTAAAAAATAGCTAATAGAAAAGAGCCCATGCGTACAGCCAAGTTCTTTATTCTAACCATAGCATGTTTCCAGGTTGTGTAATATTCTTTATAATCATTTTAATCACTATGTAACATTCCATATTATTGAATGTTTCCATTTCTTTCTTTATCTTCTATATATAAAATTACAGTCATATTTTCAAGCATATAGCTTATAATTTTTAATTGAGGTATGATTCAATAGGGTTCTTTCTCTACATTTTAGACTACTCCTAAAAGTGGAATTACTAAGATAAAGAAACTTTTTTTCTTGATACATATTAGAAATGCTATTTTTTTTAATTTGGGAGTTTTTGCTTTTTACTTTAAAACTTTAATAGGCCGTTTTAAAAGTACTCTAAAATAACCAATACAGAACATAACATAGACCCTATAAATAGTCCTTGCAGCATTTTTTTTAATTTTGCTAAATACAGATAACATAACATTTATCCTCCTTTAGTCCATAGTGTCAAATACATTCACATTGTTGTACAACCAGCCTCCAGAAAGCAGTTTTACTCTTAGGAAAGCAGATGACCCAGTAGCGTCATTTGGGCAGAATGTGAGGAAAGTGGGAAGGATAAAAGAAAATTAATTCATCACAGTAGTTCTCTCAGTGCAGACACAGCTGATTCTCACAGCCACTTGGCCTGGAGGTCAAATCCCCCCTGGTATTAGGTACAACAATCAAGGCTTAACTAAAAGACTGCGCACAAAGACCACTAGGGGGTGCACCAAGAAAGCATAACAAAATGCGGAGACAAAGAAACAGGACAAAATTGTCAATGGAAGATATAGACTTCAGAACCACACTTTTAAGGTCTCTCAAGAACTGTCTAGAAGCTGCCGATAAACTTAGTAAGGCC
>NW_006290441.1:2216291-2235010 GCF_000327345.1 Myotis davidii
AAGATTTAAATTAAAAAAAAGAAAGAAAATTAATTCATTGTGTAGCAAGAGAAGTTAGAGAATTTTTAAATCTTCAAAATTAGGTGACTAAGTTATCAAAATAAAATATACAATTGTGCCATCAGGTAAGCATTCTTTAACTACAAATGCAACCTTACATAGGATAAATTCCACGTGGATTAAAAGTATAAATGATAAATACATTCAAATAAATATAGCTTGACATGTGTCCTAATACGTGAAAAAATATTGTCCCAAAGCTAGAAATCAGCAAAGCCTTTCATGTTTTACTGTGTAGAATTTTTTATTTTGACTTTAAAGGAGTACCTACATGTTAGGGCAGTAAGATAGTAATTTTTATTTTCTTCTCAATGTTTATCATCACTTCTTTTTTTTTTTCATTTTTCCAATGACTGTTTTACTTGCTTAATAAGAACCAAATATGTGTATCTCTACAAACTTGAATTGTAGAGTTCTGGAACCTCAGCAGCATATTGTCTTTTCATCACAGTGTGCATCTCGGGAGACTTCATTTGCAGTTTTGTATTAACCGTGCTGTCCATGTATCACTGGTCCTCTCCAGACTTCAGGTCCATGGCTTTATATTGGCTGATATGTGATGTTACAAGCGCCCATCAGGTTCCCACCAACCAGTAGTCTCTTCAGGGTCTCGGAATGACAGCAGCTGAGGGAAACCAGTAGGCCTCAGTACAGGACTTTCCAGCGATCTGGACACCTAGCCACACGAGACTGGTTTTCCTGACCCATTGCAGCCTCTGCAGCTACTTGGCCCCCATAGCTGTATATCATTTAAGCACTGCCCTGTTGAAATCACTGCTGTCTTACCATGACACTTCATCTGCCTAATTCTCTGCATCTTTATTCACAGAACTTTAAGTTAGAATTTGCTTTAAATTGTGAGTTTGTTCCCGTTGAGTTTCATGACATCCGACAAGTGAAAGCCAGTTTTAAAAAGTTGATGAGGGCCTGTGTCCCAAGCACCATTCCTACGGACTCAGACGTGACCTTCCTGAAGGCTCTGGGAGACTCCGAGTGGTTTCCACAGGTAATGTCTGGAGCGACTTGCCTTTGACCTCAAGGATGTACAGAGTTGGCATTTGAGGAAAATACTGTGTTCCCCCACACCCCGCCGTCTGCCTTCACTGTGTACCTCCATAAAAGCCGTTCGGTTCCAGGAACCCGGATGCTACAGGAGATGAGAGGCAGATTTCTCCATCGCAGGTTTTTCTCTCTGTAATTGAAAACTTGGTCTCCATAGGGTGCTAAGGCGAGGTCATTATTTTTAGGTGGACACTTTTTTATATACAATAAATTTAATCAGCATATATTTTTAGGCCTCCTGCTCTGTTGTCAACAGAGTGAGGGTCCAGGACTCCAAGGGCCCTTCTCTCTTACTGTCTGACCTTGCATTTGTCTCTGCCTGGTCCATGTCTCTCGATTTTAGATTAACCCCCAAAACAGCCACCGCAGGCACTTTGGGTGCCCTGAGGCTTCCCTAAGGTTAAGGAAAAACCACATATCCTTCCTTCAGCTGAGTCAAGCTTGGGATGTTTTAATTGAACTCTTATTGCAAAATTGGGGAGAAGTAGGTAACCAGCACACATAGACATTTATGACACGCATGTTTTAGACACTGACACAGACATTGGGCCAAGAACATGTCTGCACTACAGCCTCAGCCTTGTCTTTAGGCTCCTGATGCTGTGGCCATTGCTCCTTCCCCTGCATGAGTTCCAGCCCCTCTATCACCTGGCCCCTCTGCCTCCAAGCCTCCTGCCTCCCTTGAGGAGGAAAAATAGTTGTTTCCCACAGTGTATCGGACTAAAAGGCAAAAAAAAAAAAAAAAAAGCGCCAAAAAATGATGTGAGTACCCAGTGCAGTAACTATTTTTAAGGTACCTAAACTATAAAAAAACAGCCACGTATAGTACAATTAGTTGTAAACCTGTATCAGGGTATCAGCCCTGGCTGGGTAGCTCAGTTGGTTAGAGCTTTGTCCCAATACGCCAAGGTTGCGGGTTCGATCCCCAGTCAGGGCACATAAAAGAAAGAACCAATGAATGCATGGATCCCCCCCCCCCTCAAAAAAATTTTAAATAAAAACATAATACATAAGTCTATATCAGTGTATGTTACTATTAAGACTATTCCGGATCCTTTGAGAACACACAAAAGGAGCTGATCAATACTCTCTTCTGTCCCTAAGTTATGAGCCCCAGCCCAAACTGTTCCCACCACCAGCCTATCTGTGTTTCTGGTACATTCTGTGTTTTGCTCCTTACTCCAAAGTAGATCCATGCCAGAAGTTAGTGCCCCCCAAAAAACAGTAGAGAGCATTGCTCTACTTGAGATACTGGCATTTTAAAAGTTAACTCAGAGCAAGTGCTAAGTGCAAGAGAATTCAGGCCTGGAAATAGATGTCTACAGGAACAGTGGGTGAGGAGCTCCCAGTGCTGGAGAGGACGTGTGCCTTGTTCCTGTGTTTAAAATAGCTAGCTCAAAAAAATAAAAATAATAAAAATCTATAATAAAAGCATAATATGCTAATTAGACTGGACAGCCGAACAGCCTTCCAGACGTCCTTCCAGGTGACCTTCTGGACAAAGCTAGGGCTACGAGGTCCAAGCCCCTCGCACAAATTTCGTGCACCAGGCCTATAGTAAATAAATAAAATAGCTAGCTCTGTTTAAAATACGGGGTTTTCTATTTCAGTTCAAAGTTGAATTCATTCTGCAAATTATGTCAAGTGATGCATTGCATGTTTGACTTTGAAATCTGTATGCTGTGCTCACAACCTGATGGTTCATTGGAGACTTTAAAAGCTAAGCACAGGTATAAGTTTTCTTCCCATACAGACAACTAAGAGTGTCCTTTTTAAAGATATAACTCATCATAAAATTTATCCTTTTAAAGTATATAATTCAGTGATTTTTAGTATAATAACTAAGTTGTGCAAACATCCCTACTATCTAATTCCAGAAAAATTAAGAGTATCCAAAATAGAACTTACTACATCACCATAGAACTTACTACGTCATCATAGAAAAACAAATGTTAAGTCCAATAACTCGGGGGGGGGGGGGGGGGGGGGGGGAGGGCTGCTGAGAATCTCTGACTTTTCCACTCTATGGAATTATAGATATTCTACGTCAGGGGAAATCATTTAAGATCAATTTATCTCATCATGTACCCCTTGAACACATTGCTTAATCTTTATTTTGACAAAGAACTTTAAGTGTTTAAAACTCACATTTAGGTCAAGTGCTTTATCCCTAACTTGTTTGGTTATCTAAGGCTGACAGTCTGTCTGTTCTGGGTGCTCAGAAAGCTCTGGCTCTAATGGTGGCTCCTTCCCCATCAGCTTCACAGGATCATGCAGCTGGCCGTGCTGGTGTCCGAGGTCCTGGAGAATGGTTCCTCCGTGTTGGTCTGTTTGGAAGAAGGCTGGGACATCACAGCACAAGTAAACTCTTACACATATTCTCATGTATTTGGTTGTATATGTACGAATTTGTATTTCAATTAGCTTTTAAATTCTGCAGGTGAACCTTTTGATTAGTGACTAATTTGTATCAACAAAAAAAAGTCCTGTGTTAAACACCCCCTGGTGTGCATCAGAAAGCTCTGTGCTGTGGGCTTCCAGGCCTTACATAGCCTGCAGCTCTGGCTCGGGCATCAGGTACCACACCACGGGTGCACCGGGCAGGCATGCGCATGGCGCTCCTTGGCCTGCAGTGTGGGACATGGGCCGTCCTTCCCAGGTTTTGTCAGTCCTGTGCCTGGTTCCCTCTCAGCTCCTCCCTTACTTACTCCAGAATGAAAAGGAAAGATCTGAATGTGAACTATAGTAAGACATTAATCTACGCCTGCCAAAGAGTAGGTTTGACCTGATCCTCTGGCCTCATTAATTAACCTAGAAGAAGGTCACAGTCGGCAAACTCGCCAGGTAGGGATTAAAATCTGGATTCCCTGAAAGAAAACATGTTGACAAAATGAATTTGACTTCTAATTTTTACTAGAGAGTTTGCGGGATTAATTTAATTGGCTGTCCTGGAGCAGTTAGTGAACAAGTTTGCTGCCTAGGTAACTTTGTTGGTGAGTTAGCTATCATCAAAAGGAAGTACTTTGTCTTAGCAAGAGGATTTTTTCAGGACTGAAAGTAATAAGTGTCCATCTGCTTGTGCCTTAGGTGACATCCCTGGTGCAGTTACTCAGTGATCCCTTTTATAGGACACTTGAAGGCTTCCGGATGTTGGTTGAAAAAGAGTGGCTCTCTTTTGGTCATAAATTCAGCCAGCGGAGCAGCTTGACCCTCAACTGTCAGGGTAGTGGTTTTACCCCAGTCTTCCTGCAATTCTTAGACTGTGTGCACCAGGTGAGTAGAGCATGCTTTAGTTGACTTGATATGAGGGAAGAAAAGAACTAGCATTTGCAGAGCTGTGCCAGGTGCCTTCTTGCCATAAGTGATGGAGTCAGCCCTAAGACTTCCTGAGGTCTCAGCAGTGGATTCCTGGGAATGGAGGAGAAAACTAGTTGGTTTCTGAAACTAAGACAGCTGAGCTGGCTATTGGCTGGGTCCTCCATGTGAAGTGGCCAGACCCTAAATTACTGTCTCCCAAGAAGAGAAGCAAACGTGGGCTTGTTCTCCAAGAAGGTTTGCCCTAGAGTAGGTAATGGTAGGGCCTGAAATCCAGCCTGTAGTCTTCCCAGTTTGGGAGGACTTGAGCTTGTGCCTGGGAATATAAAAAGTCCAGCCTAACCCCTAGAGAAAGAATCAGGGCCCAGCCAAGCCAGCCTAAGAGGTTGAGAACACTGACTAGGTTCTACTGGGTGGCCTACTCAGAGCTAATCAGGAGACCAGACAGAAATCAGGTATATAATCCAGTAAAATCCAGTGGGAACCAGGGTTGGGGAGATGTGAATGCTATAGACTCCTTCCTACCTTCATCTCAGGCACATTAGATAAAACTGCTAATGGGGCCTTGGTCAGGATTGGGCTTGAGAATCAGATGGCACTGGGTTTGCATTGGCACCAGCACTAAATTGGCCAAGGGAAACAGGGTTAACATTTCCAGCTTTGCTTCATCTGCACCACAGCAATGAATGGGCTCTGGCATATCAAACATATTTGTCAGAACAATGAGCCTCTTTGAAATACATTGGTTTCAGCCATGTATTAGAAGGAAAGGTGGGAATGTTTGTAGGAATAATAATTAGAACCAGGTCTTCTGAAGAGACCAATTGGGTGACAGTTATGTTTTTGGTCTTTTATTCTATTAATTACTTGATCAGCTTTTTGATTCACTGTGTAATATTTAAATTTTATTTAAAGTATATAATTTAAAAGTTTTTAGTATTTTATTCAGACTTGTACGATGACCACAATCAATTTTAGAACATTTTATCACTCCAAAAAGAAACTCTATACCCAATAGCAGTGGTTTTCTATCTTTTGGAATAACTGGGTATCTCTATGACCTTTACATCATTCACAAAAATTTATTTGAAATGCATTATAGATTTCTAAATGGCTAAAGAAAATTTTTCAACCAGAAAATAAATGATAGGCCCCCCCCAGCGTGGCTCAGTGGTTGAGTGTCGACCTATAAACCAGGAGGTCTCGGTTGGATTCCCAGTTGTGACACATGCCTGGGTTGCAGGCTTGATCCCCAGTGTGGGACATGCAGGAGGCAGTCAATCAATGATTCCTTGTCATCATTGATGTTTCTATCTCTCTCTCCCTCTCCCTCTCCCTCTCTGAAATCAATAAAAAATATATTTAAAAAGAAAATAAATGATAAGAGAAGGAATCTTGGGATAGCAGAAAGGAAAATATGGGTAAATACAGTAGACTTTTCTTCTCTTGAGTTTTCTAAATTATTTGTTGGTTGATGTGATTCTCAATATACCTGGAAGAAATAGTTAAGACAATTGCTTTTTGGTTTTAGTTAAGACTTGCTTTTTTTTTTTTTTTGTGTGTGTGTGTGAGAGAGAGAGAGAGAGAGAGAGAGAGAAACATTGAAGTGCGAAAGAAAAACTGATTGGTTGCCTCCTGCATGCACTCCAACTGGGGAAAACCCGCAATCTAGGTAAGTGCCCAGACCCGGAATCCAAACATACCACCTGTTGGTGTGCAGGATGATATCCAACCAATTGAACCACACCGGCCAGGGCAAGACCATTGTATTTTAAATGGGAGAACATAAAGGGAAGTTTCTACACTACACAGAAAGCAGTAAAATATCAGTAAAGTGTGGTAAGATACAGACTATAATACCTGGAACAACCACTAAGAAAGCTATATAAAACTGGGTACTGGAAATATTGGTAGGAAAATATGTAAAGTATATGACTACCCACTAAGCTGTACACCCGAAATACTATAGATAAATCAAAATGGAATTTTAAGAAGTATTCAGGTGATCCACAGAAGTCAGGAAAAAGAAAACAAAGATTTTGGTATCATGATGTATTATACTTGTAACCAGGTTAAAAATTAATAAAAATACGTTATAAAATCTAAAAAAATAAAGAAAAAAATAGAACAGACTGAAAACAAAGTAAAATGACAGATTTAAGCCCTAACATAGCAATAATTAAATGGAAATGGTCTAAATATATTATGACCTAACTATATACTACTTATAAGAAACCTCAAATATAAAAGGTTTGTTTGTACAAGTTTTATTTATAATAGCCAAAAACTGGAGGCAGGAAGGGGACAAAGTGTCCTGCAATAGGTGAATGGCTAAGCAAACTGTTACATCCATACCATGGCATACACCTCAACAATAAAGATGGAATGACCTGTTGATACATGCAGCAACTTGAATGGATCTCAAGAGCATTGTGTTAAGAGAAAGGGAAAAAAGCCATCTCAAATGGTCACACACTATATGATTCCATTTCTATATAACATTTTCAAAATGACAAGAACATGGAGCTAGAGAATAAATGGTTTCCAGGGCTTAGAGAGAATGAAAGGAAGGGAATGGGTGTGATTAGGAAGGGGTAGCTTGCCCCTCAGTTGGTGAGCAGATGAACAAATTCAGGTGTATTCAGACAAAGGAATACTATTCAGCAAGCAAACGTAGTGAAATAATAATATACACAAAAACATGGTGAATCTTAAAATCATTTTGGTTGTGAAAAAAGCCAGGCAAAGCTCCCACTGCCCCCATCACGGGTCCAAGTAGCTTGGGCGGCGAAAGAAGTGGCAGCCGCCAGGCAGCCCAGGTTTGAGAAGCCACTAGGCGCATGTGGCCCTCAGGCACCCAGCACGCGCCACCCCACCCACCGCCAGGATACCCAAGAGAAAGGTCTGCTCTGCCAAGGAGGAGCCCAAGAGGAAATCAGCAAGATTGTCAGCCAAACCTGTTCCTGCAAAAGTGGAAACAAAGCCAAAAAGGTGGCCAAAAAAAAATAAATCTGCAGACAAAAAAGTGCAAGCAAAAGGGAAAGGGGGAGCAAAGGGAAAGCAGGCCGAAGTGGCTGACCAGGAACCTAAAGATCTACCTGCGGAAAATGGAGAAATTAAAATCCAGGAGAGTCCGGCCTCAGATGAAGCAAGAGAGGAAGAAGCCAAGTCTGAAATATCTTAGACCATGTCTTATCCGTGGTCCCTGTCTCCCTTCTTGTACAATCCAGATGAATAGTTTTATCAACTGTTTTGTCAATGCAAGTTTTTTAGTAACTCTAGAAACATTTTTAAGAAGGAGGGAATTCTACCTCATCCCATTTTTTTAAGTGTAAATGCTTTTTTTTTTTAAGAGGTGAAACCATTTGCTGGTTGTTTATTTTTGGGTACAACCAGCAAAGAGTGGGACATTGAATATGGGAGGCTTTGATTGTCTTGCGTGTCAGCTTAACATTCCATAGATGAGGGTAGTTTTTATATCTTCTAATACAAAGCAAACTAAATGGCAATTTGGAGTCAGTTGTGCATTTGCTATATCTTGAACATTTTAAATTACTTCTAGTCCCCTGTTTTTGGTAGCATTGTTTCCTAAAGAAAACCACTGCTGATCGTGGCTCTCCCTGTCAGAATTGTGTGCATCTGTAACATCTCTGGTGTGGTAGTCCAGTTTTCCTAGTACCTTTGTTATTGTGTTGTGAAAGATTGAAAATTTGATTATGTTAGAGCATATGATATTAAATTGCGAGTGAGTGGGACTTTGATTTAACAGCGTATCAACCTTTGAAGATATTAGTACTTAATATTCTATTAAGGAAAATTAGCCTCCAAATTTTAAGCTGGAAAGTCACTGGAATATCCTTTTAGAAAAGAATCACAACTCCATGACTACATTTTTGGGACGTATGTTAAGAAATGTGTACAAATTGAAATGTCTCTGTACTGATCCTCAAAACAAACAATAAAATCTCAATTATGGGGGGGAAAGCTGGGTAAAAAAGACAACACACTGAATGACTTCAGTTGTAGGAAATTCTGCAAAAGGAAAAACCACAGTTATAGAACACAGATCAGTGTTTGGCTGGGACCAGTGGTCAGGGGACAGGATGGACCACGGAGAGGCATGAACTAAGTTTTAGATGAGGCAACTGCTCCGTGTCCTGATTGTGGTGGTGGTTACATTACTGTACAGTGTGTACACAATGACCAGAACTAATCAACCTATAATGCTTAAAATTGGGACATTTTATTACATGTAAATTATACTTCGATGAACTTGCAAAGTGTTTCTAATTAGTAAGTCCAACATGTCGGTAGGCTGGAGTCCAGAAAAAGAGAACGGCGGCTATTTAGTTTCTCCAGAGACGTTGTGTCTGGCGCCCAGTGTCCTCCTGAGCCTGCCCGCCTGCTTTCTGGAGCAGAGCAGGGAAGTCTCAGGCAAGTGTGCAGATCTGTACTTGACAAGCTTTTTTATTCTCAAGCCTGATCACTTGCCCAATGTGTCTGGTGTTCCCAAGGCCAGAGCTTATCAAGTTTGGTTTTCCCAGAGAACAATCTCTTGCTTGCAGAAAGGTAATCGCATAAGGTCTCTGACCGCCTCTATGACTTAGAACCTGTCCTCATTTTTCGCTCTCATTTCACCCCTCTGTATGTTACTCAGCACTTGGGCTTCTGAGTTCTGAGCCTTTCTGGGTTTATAGGCAAACTGTTACCTTCTCAACTCATTTCATCCTATAGGGGTATCCCAGTATAGCTTCTCATTTTCTATCACATAATTGCTATTCTTCTATTTTCCATCTTTCATAAATTTACTGGATTTTCTTGGCCTGCTACTGTCTCTCCTCCCATTCTTCCCACCTCTTTTTGGGCTTTTTACCTTTTAAAAATCCCTTTCCTTGCCCTGGCTGGTGTGGTTCAGTGGGTTGGAGCATTGTCCTATATACCAAAAGGTTGCAAGTTCCATTCCCGGTCAGGGAACATTCTTTGGTCCTTGGGGTGGGTGTAAGAGGCAACCAATTGATGTTTCTTTCCTTCTCTCTCCCTTTTCCTTCCTCTCTCTCTAAATCAATAAAAACATATTTTTTAATATTAAAAAAAATTTATTCCTTCCCTTAAATTGAGGGAGAAATATAGGGGACTGAGTTTGTATGGCTGGATTTGGCTTAAGTGAAATGCACTATTAAATGTGTTAAATGTCTGTTCAACTTGTAGATTTCCACATAGCTAAACACAGTCAGCAACAGAATCCACTCACAACAGTAAGAGGTGGGAGGTTCTCTGCTGGGGTCCAGCCCCAGCAGGTCCAGGGGTCCCCAAAGGTGTGGACGGAGTCGGCGAAAAAGGAATGACACAGAGGCAGCGTTCAGGTGATCATCATAGCCGGGTTCTCTTGTCAGGGTCTCCAGCCAGGTTCTGTAGCCAGTTCTCCAGCCATGTTTGGTCGCTAGGTTCTGTGTCCAGGTTCTCTTGCCAATTTACCCGCCTGGCAGTTAAGAGGTTTTATTCCCTCCCCAACTTCAGGGGAAAATCCCTACCTGGGGAAACAACCTTTCTTGGAGAGGTGACCTTGGTTAAAACACAGCGCCAAGAAGGTGAGCAAACATTAAGAACAGTATGCCATATATGCCAGGCCCCTTGAAACAGCAAGGATGGACCAGCTCCCGGCAGTTCTCCTGTAAGACATACCTGCCTCACAGATAGAACAGCATTCATTATGTCTCAAGGATAATAACAATAATTGCTTGGGATGTAAAGCCTGTGGTGTATTGTTGGGGTGGAGTGGGGTGGGCTGGATAGGAGTAATCGAGAATATTGGAAAGTCAACTGTGCTCTGTGAGTACCTCTTAACATTTTAACATACACTAAAACAAAGTACTAAATTACATTCCTATTATGTTTAGAATACATCACAGTAGATGCTAAAATTGCATCATGTTAAATTATATAAACTAATTTGAGGTGTATTTATTTTAAATAAAGTAACTTTATTTTAAATAAGGACTTAAAATTCAAATGTTCTGTGTAAACCAGTTCTGACTGAAAACCGTTTGAGTTTTAATAAAAAGCTCAGTTATTTCTAAGTGAATGCTTCACAAACTGTAGAAAATAATGTTGTTCCGGGTCTAAAGACCCCTTTTGTATGATTTCAGATCTGGTTGTACCTCGTTAAAAATTAGTCTGAACCCTGCTTTGACCTAGAACGTCATACATAACCACCTGAGTGCAGACAAGTCGTGGCAGAGCGAGCATCTGACCTTAATTGCAGGATTTCATGGGTGGGTGGCTATGATAGGTATCAGCTTTGGTAAAGCAAATTATTTTGTGCTGAAAGAGATTGTTTATTCATTGAAAAACTAGAGACTCTAGAAGACTACGGTTAACAAATAGTGCTTCTGACTCTCGCTGACTTAATTATAAGGCAGTGTGTCATCATCTCCTTCACACTGGGCCTGGGCATTAGAAACTGCCGTCTCTGAATGCCTTTCGAGTGAACACTGGCGCTTTACATGACTCTGGCTTTTGCCAGACAATTCAAATTAATGCTGTTCTCAGTCTCTCAGTGGCAAGCCCAACAACATTTTTAAAATAAGTGCAAAATTACGCGGCAGCAGGCGAAACTTCCCCAGGTGGAATATGTTCGCTGCTGTTCACCATTTCTAGCACGCCGAAGGCCAAAAGGCAGTCCATGGAAATGTGCCCAAACTTGTGCATTAGTGCTAATAAGAGTTACAAAGAAAACAGATGAAGCATTGATCTTAAATTAGAGCTGCCTCATCATATAAAAAGCCATTGTTTACGCCAGTATATCCAGGTGTCCGATGAATTATAAATGCTAGATCACTATTTCATAATAGCAACATCTGGCAGATTTTTTTGTTACTGCTAAAAGAAATTGGCTTAGCTCGAATGATATCATTACAGGCTGCTTCCTTTTCTTAAAATAGTTGAACCACATTCAAAAGGAAAATACATCCAAAGTACAAAAATGAAGCCTTTGCCTAAAATTTCTTTTAAAGATATAACACCAAGGGGGAAAATATGCATAATATTAATGAAAACATGAAGTATAAGAGAGCAGCTCCTTTATCTCAGCATTGGAAGAAGTCTTTGAGGACATCTTAGAACTTTTTTATTATTTCCCACTTTGAGAAAAACAAATAATTATAATTTTGCCTCTGAAGTTTACTCAAGTTGTAAATTGACTCATTGTGGTCTGGCTTTGTAATGATTCCCCTCACAGTTACTGTATGCCAGCACTATGATCGGTCTCATTTCAAAGACAAAAGCTATTTTACCTTTGAAGATAAGCTTCCCTTGTGAGCACATGTGTGAGGAGCTAAGCTGCCTTACACAGGTTGGTAACTTTAAAATGTATCCAGTAATATTGGCAAAATAGCTGCAGCCAATGGGTTCATGGCATACTCAAGAGTTTGGTGTCTGCATTAAAGCTTTTACTATATGAGCCATAAAGTAAATCTGAATTTGTAATCAGTCTCACTAATTTTTGATCTTTAACAATTTTAAACCTCTCTGCTTCGGTTTATATATATGTATAAAGGATTTAAAATCTTATGTAAGGTGATTAGCATGGTACAAGGCTCACAATTAATGTTTGTTAAACTTAATCTGTAAAATACACAAAAACTAATATTAGCTACTTATTTTTCTAGGGTGTGTCTAAAATATTGATACCATTCTCTAAAGGATCTTTTGTAGCTTAATATTTGTAGTTCCTGAAAGCAAACCCAATTTTAACTTACTATATTTTATTCCCAAAATGTTGATCTTTTCTGGTATTTGAGTCATAGTTTATTTTTATGGGCCTTTAAATTTTTACAAAGTACTGAATGG
Source organism: Myotis davidii (assembly GCF_000327345.1). NCBI lineage: Eukaryota > Metazoa > Chordata > Mammalia > Chiroptera > Vespertilionidae > Myotis > Myotis davidii. Next base: position 2,228,577 of record NW_006290441.1, read on the forward strand.
CCCATGGCAAAAACTAAGACTCTATAAATTCATGTTCCTCCAAATTCCATTTCAGATTCTCTTCTCATAAAATAAGTGAAATTGGCAGATTTCACTCCATAATGGAAAACAAAACTAAAATACTTCACATAGCTTAGACTTTTAAATCTGTTCTTTTTTATCTTCATCAAGATACATACAAAATTCTCAGAAGGAAGTGGGGAGGGGGATGGGAAGAGATTAACCAAAAAACGTATATGCATATATGCATTATCCATGGATACAGACCATAGGGTGGTGAAGGCCTGGAGCGGAGGGGAGCAATGGCGGGAGGGGAGGGAGAAGGGGAGGACATCTATAATACTCTCAACAATGAAGTGTTTTTTTTAATGGGGAAAAAAAGATACATACAAAATTATTTTGAACAACAGAATTCAGATGATGCCTAAGATAGGCCTAACTCTATTTATCAACATATTTTGGGAAATGCTTATATAGAATGAATTTATTGGCTGAGATGCCTATCATTCTACATAATAGAATAAGGCTAAATTTATTTGAAGCAGACTTGCCTTTAGGGCCCAAAAATCTCTGTGCTAACTTGAAAAGATTAATAAAATTGATAAACCTCTAGCCAGATTCATCAAAGAAAGAAGACACAAATTATCAATTTTAGAAATGAGAAAAATGACATCACTACAGATTCTGTAAGTATTAAAATGACCATAAGGGAATATTATGGACAGTTTGTACCAAAGGAATCAACAATTAGTGGACAAATGCTTTGAAAAACATAAATTGTCACACTCAGGAAAAAAAATACATAACTTGAATAGGCATATTAAGGAAATTTTAAATTATAGTTAAAACATTTCCATGCTGAAAACTTCAAGCCCCAGTGATTTCACTGGTAAATTCTACCAGGTATTTAAGGAAGAAACAATAGCAATTCTATAAATAAAATAAAAAAACTCTTCCAGAAAATTGATGCAGAGAGAATATATTCAGCTAAGTCTGTGAACCAGCATTACCTTGGCCTGATGAAGACAGTAAAAGAACACTATACACCAGTATCCCTGTTGGTCATATATTCAAATCTTCTAAACAAAAAGTTAGCAAATCAAAGCCATTTACATCAATATATTTAAAAAATAATATACCATGGTTAAGCAGGATTTATCCCAGGAATGCATGATTGGTTTCACATTTTAAATCAATCAGTGTAATTCACCATATTAAGAAATTTAAAAGCCGAAACCGGTTTGGCTCAGTGGTCAATAAATGCAACAAAAGGATTTGACAAAATATAACATTTATTCCCTGTAAAAATTCTCAGAATACCAGGAATAGAAGGGAACTTGCTCAAACTTTAGATAGTATTTATTTTAAAACCCTACAGCTAACATCATACTTAATAGACAAAATACTGTACCCCTACGGTCAGGAACAAGACATGGATGTCTGTTTCACCACTTCTCAATGTTGTACTAACAGTCCTCGCCATGCAATAAGGCAAGAAAATAATAATAATGGAGACATCCACGATAGGAAGGAAGAAGTACAACTTATCTTATTCAGAAACAATATAATTATTTATGGAATCTATAAAAATTAACCATTGGAATATTGAGATTTAAAAATCATTACCATTTACAGTAGTACCATAAAAACATGAAAGAAATCTAACAAAATTTATTAAAGACCTAGACACTGAAAACTAGGAAACATTACTGAAAGTAAAGACTTAAATGAATCAGGAGATACCTCTTGTTCATGGGTCAGAAGACTTAATATTGTTAAAATGCCACTCTCCCCAAATAAGATTCAATGAAGTCACAATCAAACGCCCAGGGTGCTGTTTTGTAGAAATTGACAAGCTAACTCTAAAATCCATATGGCAATGCAAAGGATCTAGAATATTCTAAACCAACTTTGAAAAAGAAGAAAATTGAAGGAATAGCACTATTTGATTTCAAGGCTTATTCTAAACCTATAGTAATCAAGACTGTAATAATTGATGTAAAGTTAGACAAATAAATCAATGAAATAGAATACAGTCTATAGTCCCACGCATATGTGATATGTGGAAAATTGGTTTTTTATGAAGATGCAAAAGCAATTCGTAGAGCAAGGATAGACTTTCCAACATATGATGCCAATTGGATTTCCAGATGCCAAAAAAATTCCACTCATAGTACCAATATAAAAATTAATTCAAAAGGGATCATAGACCTAAATATAAGACCTAGTACTATAAAACTTATAAAGGAAAACAGAAAGAAATCTTTGTGACCTTGGGTTAGGCAAGGATATCTTAGATTCAACACCAAAAGCATGATTCATAAAAGAAAAGATAGATAAATTAGACTTTTTCAAAATTAAAAACTTCAAAAATCACTTAAGAAAGTGGAAAGAAAAATCACAGAGTGGAAGGAAATATTTGTAAATGGTATATGCAAAACTTAATAATAAAACAAACAACCTATTTTTCTTATGGGTAAAACATTTGTATTTCACCAAAGATACACAGCTGGCAAATAAGCAAATGAAAAGATACTTGACATCATGCGTCATTATGAAATGCAAATTAAAATCACAATGAGATTCCACTACATACCTGTTTTAATGGCTGACATTTTTAGACTGACTACCTCAAATGTGGACAAGGATGTGGAGGAACTGGAACTCCCAACACTGCTGATGGGAATATACAGTTGCAAAACCATTTTGGAAAACCGTTTGGTCATTTCTTAAAAAGCTAAACATACACGTTTCCATATGACTCCACATTTCATTACTAGGTGGTTATGCAAGAGAAATGAAAGCTTATGCCCTACAAAGACTTGTGCATAACTGTTAATAGCAGCTTTATATGTAACTAGAGGCCCAGTGTACAAAATTTGTGCACAGGCAGGGTCCCTAGCAGCTGCTGGCTGCTGGCTGGGACCTCCCTTCCCCCGGCTGCCTGCCGCTGCCACCCCCTGGTGGTCAGCTCACATCTAACTCCCGGTCGGTCGAACTCCCACCCATGGGGACAATTTGCATATTAGCCTTTTATTATATAGGATAACCAGAAATCTAGAAGCACTCAATGTCTGTCTACAGGAGAATGAATAAACAAATTGTAGTAATAGCCATACAATGAAGTACTACTTAACCATAAAAAGGAATTAACTACTGATAACATGCATATATCTCAAATAATTGCACTTAGTGGAGAAAGGCAGAAAAAAGAAGTACATACTTATGATTCCATTTATATAAAATAAAAGCAAATCAGTGGTTGCTTAGGGAGGAATGTGCAGGAGCGGGCAGAAAGGTCCATTATCTTGATTATGGTGATGGTTTCAAAGGTGTATAGATATGTCAAAACTTATCAGATGGTACACTTTAAATATGTGCAGTTTGTTGTATGTTGATTATAGCTCCTCATGGCGCATGCGGACTGTGCCTGTGGGAGCCCACTGTGGTGTGTACAGTAGAAGAGTCTAGTGTTCCATTTAAAGGAGGAAACGAAAGCAATGATTCCCTGGGATTTATGACTAATGGAGGAAGTGGCATTTTTCTTTCTTACTGGAAATCTAAGCACCGTATTTTGTCTTACGAATGCAATTAGGTCTTTATTATTGTGGTAGAAAGACATTTCAGAAAATTCCTTGTGTTTCTTAATGTCAGATTCCAAATGTGGCATCTAAGTATTAATCAACCGAGAGTTCGGGTCAATCCAACTTTTCATTGAGAAACTCTTGCATGTTTATTGCTTAAACTGTTGCTAAAAAGTGAAAAACAAACAAGCAAACAGAAAAACAACAAATTGCTCCGCGTCTTCGCTCCCTCTTCCAATAGACCTGATAATTGACCCCAGTTGGGGGCAGATTGTATTTCCACTCAAAGCATTACCAACTACAGGTGTCAGTGTGGCGCACAGATGCAGACACACACACACACACACACGTGCTCCCAAGTTCAAGGTCTGTGTGAGGCCAGTCACTCAGTACAATGGGCTGTGAAAGCATTTTCCCACTTGTAGAGGAGTTTTGCTTCTAGTCCCAGCATGTGATCTCCCTGAAATGCCTGTAAGTTCAACTTAAGGTCATACTCACTATCATTTCCATGCTACTTTACATCAGAAGTGGGTCTTCAAAATTATATTCCTCAGGGTATTAAATATCAGGATAATCCAGGAAAAATACAGATGTGTATGAGGCAAGCGGTTTCTGTGGTGAATGGTCATGAGGGAAATGTGTTGTTTTTCTGGGGCTTTGTTTAATAAAAGTGTTTAAGGGTTTTTAGGGTCTGTTGTGGACGGGGTCCGTGGAAATACTGTAGCTCTGACTCTTCTTCCCTGGACACAGTGAGCCCGGGGCCTGTGACTCCTGAGTTTAATTCAAGGGCTGTTGGGGCACAGTTGTTCTTGGAGCTCACCCTGCCTAAGCACGTTGCAGGTTTCTCTTCCCTGAGACTCTCAGATGGTAGGGAACCAAGTTCCATCCTCTAGGCCTGTCTCCTTCTGTCCTGCCACCCCCTCTCCATCAAGCACACGCTGGTCCCTTGGAGTGGTACTATTGATTCTGAACCAGGAGCCAGGAGCCATAGCACTAAATGACAGGTCATGAAGGGAACTATAGGTCTGCATGATGCTTCAGAAAGGAGCCAGGAACCCCTGAGAACGGCCTAGTGGAAGCCACACCCAGGGCCCAAGTCTTCTGGTGTGCACTTGTATCCATAGGGACAAGTGTCTGAAAGAGGATTGTGGCACTAGAGGACATGGTTGATATGTGAACCAAAGACATAGAGGGCTAACAAAGAAAGGAAAGAGAGCTGGTTTTTTTAAATTGTATTTTTCATTTTAGAACTAGAAGAAAGTATGACTAATTATAATAACCATTTTACATGAACTTATTTTTATGCTGCAAAGTAATATTGATCATTAAATATGTATTAGATTAACTTGTTTTATTTAATTATACATAAAACTCTTCAAGTATGCTTAAGCTTTATAATTCGTTGCTCATATAACATAATCACAGGAAACCCATGTTTATTCCTTTCGTTTTCACTGACGAGGAAATTCATCCGTAATACATATGCTTACAGTTCTGAAAAACCTGGCATATGGCGCACTCCCTAGCCCGTCAGAGCCTTGTCACAGCTGCCCAAACTGTCCTGTCCGTGGAGCCTGATGCAACAGGAAGGGCAGTGGCTCAGACAGGAGCGCAGCTCCTTTGCGTAAGAGTACAACTCTCTTAAGTCTTCCTAAAATTACTTTGTATTGCTTTGAGCTAAAATTTTAGTTCAATTAAAAAGCCAATAAGAAGTGTTGGAGAAAGGGAAAACTTTTAATCATCATAGAAAACTAGGTTTCTACCCAATTGATAAATCAGTGATATCAGATTATGACTTTAAATTCCCATTGATCTATTGAGCAATTGGCATATTATCCACATGCCTGCTCACTTTGGCTGACAAGTATGGGTCCACGTTGCCAAGTTAAACATGGAGAGAAAAGCTGGCTCTTGGACAGCCTGCCAGCAGTGTTCATTTAAAACTGCTTTTAAGCAAGGACAACTATGATTGGAACTTATCTCAAGCAAACAAAATTCTCTAACCAGTCCCGAGAGATTGAAGAATGCAGAGGTGAGCTTGCTGTGGGGGTGGGAGAATGTCACAAGGTCATCAGCCTACCCTCTGCCAACAGAAGATGGTTCCACAGAGTCTGCATGAAGCCTCCTGAAGTATGCTGGGGCCTGGGGACTGGTCCCCGCTCAGCCTCCCTCCCTCCCTCCCTCCCATGGCATTCCCTTATCTTTATGGCTGTGTCCCGTGATCTCACTGCCTATCTCTGATGAAAATGTAGGGTTAAAAGGCATGAGCTCCTCCGCCTTCCCCTGGCACATGAACATATCTTTCTAGTTTATCTACTCCTCTGTCCCTTCTCATCTCCAAGACTGTTCCCTATTTCTGGGCCCTCAGCCTTGTTCATTCCTGTTTTCCCAGGGCCTTATTCTCTTAGTTATCAGTTCTTTCTCTATAATTTGTTCTCTCTGTATGGCTCCTTCTACAATGCCTTCAGGCAGGCACACATTTCTTTTGTCCAGAAAACCTCCCTTGCTATCTCCCTAAATGACCTTCTCTCCTCATTCCTTTCACCGCCAAACTTATATAAGTACAACTTTTATTGTTATATTACACTAGAGGCCCATTGCACGAAATTCATGCAAGAGTAGGCTTCCTTCCCCCAGCTCCCAGCTTTGTCCAGAAGGTCGTCCGGAAGGATGTCCAGTCTGATTAGCGTATTATGCTTTTATTATAGATACTAATTCACCACACGTGCCTGGAAAGCAAGAACCATAACTCATGTTCATTTCCATCTGTGAAGTGCCTTGCACGGTGTAAGTTAGTAAATGGGGCACAGGTTTTGGAGCCAAACAAGCCAGTTCAAATTTGGGCTCACT
>NW_006290441.1:2235042-2236163 GCF_000327345.1 Myotis davidii
ATGGTGTTGTAAGCTGCTTAATCTTGCTCATCCTTAGCCTATTTTCAGAGGAACTGAATAGACATTTTTCCAACGAAGACATACAAATGGCCACTAGGTACATGAAAAAGTTCTCAACGTCAACTCAAAGTCATAAGGAAAATGCAAATCAAACACAATGAAATATCAGGCCATACCTGTTAGGACAGCTATTATCAAGATAACAAGAGGTAAAAATTGTTGGTGAGGATGCAGAGAAAAGGGAACCCGTATTTGCTGTTAGTGGGAATGTTAATTGGTACAGCCACTATGGAAACAGTGTGGAGGTTTCTCAAAAAAACTGAAAATAAAACTACCATATGACACAGCAGTCCCACTTCTGGGTATGTATTTGAGGGAATGCCGTCACAACCTCAAAGAGGTATCAGCATTCCCCTGTTCACTGCGGCATTTTTCACAATAGCCAAAACATGGAGACAACCTGTGCCCGTCAACAGGTGAATGGATAAAGAAATATTATTCAGCCATGAGGAAACCAGGAAATTTTTCCATTTGCAAAAATTTGAGTGCATTATGCTAAATGAAATGTGTCATAGAAAGATGAATACTATATGAACTCACTTGGATGTGGAATCTGTAAAGGCCAAACTCATAGAAACAGGGCAGAATGGTAGTTTCCAGGGTTTGGGGGGTGAGGTGCATGAGGAGATGTGGGTCAAGGAGTAAACACATACAATTATAAGAAGTTCTGAGGACCCAATGCACAGCATGGTGACTGTCCTATATAATAAAAGCCTAATATGGTAAGTGTCCAGTCAGCTGGTTGGCCGTTCAACCAATCAAAGTGTAATATACTAATGACTAGAGGCCCAGTGCACAAAAGCTTGTGCACTTGGGGGGAAGGGAAGAGGTCCCTTAGCCCGGCCTGTGCCCTCTTGCAGTCTGAGACCCCTCAGGGGATGACCACCTGCTGGCTTAGGCCTGCTACCCAAGGGAGTGGGCCTAAAATGGCAATCAGACATCCCTCTGGCAGACCAGCAGCCCTCGGGGGATGTCCACTTGCCAGCGGGGAGCACATCTAAGCTGAGTCAGACATCCTCAGTGCTGCTGAGGAGGCGGGAGAGGCTCCCACACCTACCTCT
>NW_006290441.1:2236568-2248663 GCF_000327345.1 Myotis davidii
CTGCGGCAGGTGGGGAACCTTGGCTTCCTCCATCACGGGAGCAAGCAAGCCTCATGTTCGCTTCAGCTGCCTGGCTGCCGGCCACCATTTTGGCTGGCAGTTAATTTGTATATCTCGCTGATTAGCCAATGGGAAGGATAGCGAAGTTACGGTTAATTACCATGTTTCTCTATTATTAGATAGGATATGCTGAGGCCACTCAACCGCTTGCTGTGACATGCACTGGCCACTAGGGGGCAGACAGTTGACCAGTCGCTATGATGTGCACTGACCACCAGGGGGCAGGTGCTCTGACTGGTAGGTTAGCTTGCTGCTGGAGTCTGGCCGGTCGGGATTGAGCGAGATGGGCCAGACACGCCTGGGAACCCTTGGGTGGTCCCTCCTCAGCTGGCCAACCTTCCGTGCCCCTCTCCAGCCCCAATCGGCCTGGCCTGCGCCCTCTCACAATCCAGGTCCCCTAGCCTAGAGGGATGTTGGAGAGCTGGTTTTGGCCCGAACCCGCAGGCCAGGCCAAGGTGCCTCTAGTAGGTAGTAATACAATACTTGAAAGTTGCTAACTGTAACCCTACTGTGTAATCATTTCACAAGAGACATGCATATCAAGTGATCACGTGTACACCTTGAACTTACACAGTGTTGTATGTCTCAGTAAACTCAGAAAAACATTGCTGATCCTGCAGTGTTGTTATGCAGATTAAGTGAGATTATGTTAGCAGTGTGGAGAGTGAATGAGATTGTTATAACAAGCCCTCGCAAGGCATCTGGCACGTGCAGGTACGGAAAGGCTGGTTCCCTCCCACCCTCACTCATGGCGGGGATGCAGTTAAGTGGCAACACGGTGTCCTGCACACCTTGGTCAGCGCTCAGAGGCACGGCCTCCACGTTTTGTCTGGTTTGATTCTTACTCTTTTCTTTGCCTTGTGTGTTTCAGGTTCACAACCAGTATCCAACCGAGTTTGAATTCAACCTCTATTACTTAAAGTTCTTGGCTTTCCACTACGTATCTAATCGCTTTAAAACATTTCTCCTGGATTCAGACTATGAAAGATTAGAGCACGGTATGTGTTTGCATGCTCTTGTTTTATCTTTTTTGTTACTTGTGTGTTTTTTATTAAAACCTCTACTAACATAACTGCCTCAGGTATGGCAAGGCCATTGTGGGGTTTCGGCCTGAACTAGGGATGTGAACACGGGCCCAGATTCTGAGATGATGTGTATGTTAGTCCTGAGGCTCTGCAGGTGGTATTCCCTGAAGCACCTCTGAAAAGTGAAATCTGCTTACTACTTTAGTATCTCAAAGTGGCATCCCTGTTTGAGGAGAAACATTTGACTGTTTTTCCACTCCTGGCACACTCTGGTAGGAAAGGCACTGCCCTTGGAGGCATTTGAGTAGCAGTTAATGCTGTGGACTCACCCTAGCTGGTCTGGCTTAGTGGATAGAGCATCGGCCTATGGACTGAAGGGTCCCGGGTTCTATTCCGGTCAAAGGCACATGCTTGGGTTACAGGGTGGATCCCCAGTGGGGAGCAGGAGGCAGCCAATCAATAATTCTCTCTCATCATTGATGTTTCTATCTTTCTCTCTCCCTCTCTGAAATCAATAAAGAAATATTTTTTTTAAAAAAAAATGCCATGGGCTCTGGCAGAAACAGACCTGGGTTACATTCCAGCACCAACTGAGTTTTTTGGACGAGTTAAGTACTTCTGAGTTTCTTCCGTTTCCTCATCAAAATGGCCCTTTGAGCCATGGTGAGCACAGTAGGAAATATTTGTAAATTTCTTAGCACAGTTGCTAGCACATAGTAAGCACTCAGTAAATTTTAGACATACCATCATTATTTGTTATAATTTTTCACAGCATTAATAATTGTAAGGAGTAAATGCTGAAACTCAGTAAGCCCCTGTGAAAACATTTTCCAAGGGGATTTTACATTCTTTTGTTGTTGTAGGGAGAGGGAAGGGGAGGATACACATGACTGAGAAGACAGGCAAATTTTTAAAAATCAGCAATTTCCAGAATATTATATGTACCTATATATTCATAACAAGGACTCCTTTAGTGACTGAAAATATTTACTGATGTTCTCAATTTAAAGTATGAAACAGGAAATACTGCTTTCCAATGCATGCTATTAAAATCGTGTAATAACCCTGGCCGATGTGGCTCAGTTGTTTGGAGCATCATCCGTACACCAGTAAGGGCACATAACCAGTTTGGGGTGCATATGGGAGGCAACTGATTGATGTTTCTCTCTCACATTGCTGTTTCTCTCTCTCCTTCCCCCTTCTTCTCTGTCTAAAATCAATTAAAAGATATCCTTGAGTGAGGATTGGGAAAATTGTCTAGTAAGATACTTCACACTTTTGGTAAGGGAGACAGCACTGGTGAGACCATTCCCACCCGTTAGTACTTCCAGACCTTTGTTGACTTACAGAATTGCCATCCCACACATCTTAATCAGAAACCTGAACTTCTTAAGCACCCATGTGTTGAGAAGGCATTAAATAGAGCTGGTTACATTGGGTGCTGGAATTACTTGGAGAACTTTTAAAACAACTAATCTCTGGGGCCCGTCCTCAGAGATTAAAGCCCTTGGTGTTATTAACATGTGGCCAACGCTGAGAACTACTGTACTGGGCTCTGCAGTTCAAAGATAGAGAAAAAAACATTAATTAGTCTTGGGGGGGCCTTCATGGGATTTTGTGCAGCCTTGGACTTAAGACATTCTTTTCTGATAAACTGGTAAAATGCTTATTGATTTTTGACTGAGTCGTTCAATTCAAAGCAAGAGAGGCATTCGTCCTGGCCTTTAAAAAAAAAATACCTCCTGCCTCACCCCAACACATATTCCTCTCAGTTAAAAACAAAGTGGGGCCCAGCTTGCGTGGCTCAGTGGTTGAGTATCAACCTATGAACCAGAAGGTCACAGTTCGATTCTTGGTCAGGGCACATGCCTGGGTTGTGGGCTCGATCGCCAGTAGGGGGCATGCAGGAGGCAGCCAATCAGTGATTCTCTTTCATCATTAATGTTTCTGTTTCTCCTTTCCCTTCCTCTCTGAAATCAATAAAAAATATATTTTTTAAAAAATAGAAAATAAAAATAAAACGAAGTGGGGTCATGTAAGAGACTGACTTTTGAAAGGTACAAAAATAATGCCAGAAAACCCCTGAAAGGCCCCCCCTAAGTTCAGCTTTTGTTTTTAAGTCACCCAGAGTCCAGACCACACCCTCTGTCATCCAGGTCTCCATGACCATGATTTGTGGTGTATATAAACTACTAAACAAGAAAACACTTGAAATGGCTTCATAATGGACATCCAATTACTTAAAAAAGAAACATAAAATTGTTTTAACTGAGTTTCATCAGATCAACTCCAAGTCCTTCCATTTTTCTGCAAGAATGTGTAGCATGTTTCCTGGCTCGCCTCTGGGGCCTCGGTGTAGGTGAGGAATGTAGAATGCAGATGCAGAATGTAGATTGGAAGAGAGCCATGATGTCCTGGAAATGCTGGAAGCCTTGTCAACTGCTTCCCTTCCATTTGGATCTGTGTCCCTGTGACTGTGAAGTTCATTCCTATCCTTAGGTTTGTGGTTATTTCCTAAGGTTTCTGCCCATACATTGCTGTCTGTGGAGCCATAAGAAATATTCCAGTTTTTGTCTGCTACACACATCATGCTTTTAGGCAAACAGCTGATTTGAGTTTTGTTGAATGTCTTTGGACTTACAGGAACTTTATTTGATGATAAAGGAGATAAGCACGCCAAAAAAGGACTTTGTATTTGGGAGTGTGTTGACAGAATGCACAAGAGGAGTCCCGTTTTCTTTAATTATTTATATTCACCAATGGAAGTTGAGGTAAAAAGCATTTATGTTTCATTTTCTGAATATTTCATGTCAAAGTTTCCCTTACTTTGAGTGTACACCGCTGTTGAGGCTTTTTATAAATGTCTGATTAGGTGTCGGACCAGAAGCTATTCAAAAGTTTGATAGACTATGGGTTGGGGTTATGATGGTATGGAGACTGTTCACCAAATTCTTGACCACAAAAAATTGGGATCTGGCCCCCAAAACCTGGAAGGGATACCTTCATAAACATCAAAGCAAGTCAGCTTTCCCCAGGAAGAAAGAAACCTCAACAGGTCATCTAAACTGAAAAATCTAAAATACTTGGGGAAGAGTTCTCAAGTCCATCTGTGCCAAAGTCATGGGGAACCCCGTGGGAAGCAGGGGTGTTTGGAGCCGGTTGATTCCCGGCTGATTCCCAGGAAGGCTGATGCCCAGGGCAGCCACGCTCTGCCATGCACACCTCTGTGAACGAGACTCTGAGGTGGGACAGGCTGGTTTGATGAGCAGTAGCACCTCACTGAGGGGCACGGAGGCCCCTGCCCTGGCCCCGTGCGTTAGGACCCCAGCTGGCCTTTCTCCGGTGCCCCTTCCTCTTGGGATGAGGGATATGAGAAACCAAGAGTACATGCTTAGATGCCCCTCCTTCATCTAAACCACCCTCTGGTGCCTCAAAATTTCTGACCCAAATTCCAGTTACTCACCAGCCCACTTCTCCGAGTCTGTCTCCCAAACCAGTGCATGTTGCCCTAGGCCCAAAGGGCAGCTACGACAAAGTGTTTTGGCAGGAAGTGGACAGATTTTAGCTGCTGGGCTGGGGTATACACACACGTTCATATAAGGCCCTCAGACTATAGGAGAGAGATGGGTGGGAGGAGCAGGGGGTCAGGCAGAGGCCTGGGGTGGGACCAGCTCCTCAGGGCCACACTTTGCGATGTAGAATTCCAGGAGCCCCAGATTTGAGCCTGGCCTTCCAGGTCATTATGGAGTTATCTTTGTCAAAGTAGGAGGATAGAATATAGTTTATGTAACCATTTATTTTGATGTGTTTAAACACTTAGATATGTGACATTTGAACCTCTATTCATACTCTTGCCCGAGACCCTGCAAATTCTAGGGGCTGGCCTGCAAGTAAGCTTGGGGTCAAGATGAAACCACATTTCACAATTTTCTTTAAACAGGCCCTGAAGCCCAACGTGAATGTCTCCAGCCTCAAGAAGTGGGATTACTACATCGAGGAGACCCTCTCCACGGGGCCATCATATGACTGGATGATGCTGACCCCGAAGCAGTTCCCCCCTGAGGACGGTGACCCGGCCGGAGGTGCTGGGCCGCAGAGCCAGAGGAGGACAGTGTGGCCGTGCTATGACAACGTCAGCTGCACGCAGCCCGACTCTCTGACCAGCCTCTTCAGTGTAAGTCAGCAGTGTGTAGACACACACCTGGGGCTCCGCGGGGTCAAGGAGGCCTGGGGAACCCGGCTGGTTCAGATGGACTGGCTCACAGACTTCTGGGCGCAGCTCTCCCCACTCTGGTCAAGGTAGCTCCAGGGGGAGGAGGAACCAGACTTGCTCCCCAGCAGCAGTGGGGGACCAGGCTGAGTTTTCCAGTATTTCGAGGAAGCGGTCAAGCAAATGCAACAATTTGCAGCTTCCCAGCTGTTTTAGCTGCCCAGGCAGCCTGAGTCAGGCCTGGGTTATGGCTTCTGTGGGTGCTCCGCTTCCTCTGGTCACCAGTGTGGGCAGCTGATGGCCTGGTGGGAGTACTGCCAGTGTCTTCCACTAGGAATATTCTGGAGAGAAACCATCCTGGCAGTAGCCACGCTGGTGAGAGCAGCAGCCCCAAGGAGAGAGGGGGGCCAGGCAGCTGCTGAAGAATCTCGGTCGGCCCGACCAGGAGCGTGCTGGGGAGAGCGCTGGAGCGGCGCTGTGCTGACCGCCAGCTCCCCCGGCCGCAGGAAACTGCTCCTGAGGAATTTCTTGACTTGTTCTTTCCACATCTGGTTTCAATCATCAGAGTTGAGGGGTTCCTCTGTCAAGGACAGACTTCCCATCTGCCTCAGCTATTAGGGTTTGGACACTGTCCCAATGCTTGACCTTTTGCTGTGGCCATCAGATTTCCAGTGGGCTGGCCAGGGTGTTTAGGATACATATTTCTCTCCGTATTGAAGCAGTTCTGTATAAACCGTCCTGGTTACAGATCCTCATAAATCACCCTTGCCTCGTGCCTCCCATCATCTGGAGCTGCACGCTGTTCCTGGCTCGGGAGGCTGAGGCCATGTTTACCACTCCCGTTAGCTGCCCGTGTCCCGTCCGTCCATCCGTCCCCCGTCGTCCCCCCCACAACCCAGTTCATCTGCGCCAGTGCGGAGATGTGGCTTCGATGAAATACTGATCTGTCTGAAAACCCCTTTAATTACTTTGCAGGAAATTGAAAGATTGGAGCACAAATTGAACCAAACCCCCGAGAAGTGGCAGCAGCTGTGGGAAAGGGTAGCCGTGGACCTCAAAGAAGAGCCCAGAGCAGACCGCGTGAGTTGGCACAGCCCCCTGAGGAGCTACTGCTGGTGGGGCCGCTGCCAGGTGACCCAGGGGGGCTGATGGCCAAAGGATGGGGCAAAGGGAGGGTCATGCCCTGGGGTTCCAGGGCAGAAAGTTCCAAATCCCCGAATACTTCCTGAGTGCCTCACCTCACCACAGTGACATAACACTGATGTTTCAGGGCCGCATCCACGGGAAATTACTGGTTCTCTTCTATCTCAGAGCCTCTGTGGTTTCAGCTGATCTTCTACCACATGAGGGAGGAGGGGATGCCAAGACCAGGTTTGCTCCAGAGGAATAATAGGGAAAATAAAATATTTTAAAAAGACAAAAGATGCTGTTTTCTGTTGTTCACACACACACACACGTTTTCTGTTTCTGAATTAGGAAACATTTATCAAAATACTTTAAAACCAAATACTCCATTTTCTGTTTCTTGTACCCCATTTCCTGTTTCTGACGTAAGAAACTTTTATCAAGCACGTACCATGGGCAAGGGCCTGTGCTGGGCACCATGCACACAGTGAGGGCGTGGGTCCACCTCAGACATGAGGACAGGCACAGGGATCACACAGCTGCTACTTGGTGCGGCCATCAGGCAAACCCACGTCAGATTGGCTGCAGGGCAATACCCCGGAAGCTGGGACAGTGTTCTGGAGAGCACCTTGGGGAGCAGGGAGGTCAGCAGGTCATAAGTCACAGTGGGTCAAGGAGAGAGGAGGGCAGAAGAAAGCCAGAGTGACTTGAAGGGTCCTCGGGCACTGTCTCTTGCCTTCAAATGGCAGGTCAGGAGCTGTTCTCAGGCCTCAGGTGGGTGACGCCTAACTTCTTTTCTCAGGAAAAATAATAGTTTTTTGTCTTTTTCTTTCTGATTATGGAAGTGCGATATATTTATTCTTTTAAATAAGATAATACACAGAAAGTTATAAAATAGAAGATAAAAATCATCCATAGTTTATAACCTAGAAATAAACAACAATGCTGTCAAACTTGTTTTATTCTAAGTGCACATGTAGAAGGGATTTATTACACATACTATTTTAAAGCCTGCTTTCTTGTTTTTACGTAACATGTGGCACACATGTCCTCCCATTTGTCACTGTATAATGAACCAGAGGCATCGATTTTAATGGCTGTCTAAAATTCCACTGTACGGAAATGTTGTGTTTTTTAACCAGTCCCCTAATGATAGGCATTCAGCTTGTTTCCAGTCTTTTATTATTATAAACAACTCCAGGATAAACATCTTTTTATGCATTTTGCTTACTGGTTCCGTTTCTTCCCTTGAGATAAATTTTTAGGAAGGAAATTACCAGATGGGCAGCTTAAAGCCTGCTAAAGCTTTCCTCCTCCTGTTCTTCCTGTTTCAGCCGCAGAGACACCCTCCAGGCTCCCCAGGGATGGTGTCCACCAACCTCCCTCCCTATCAGAAGAGGTCCCTGCTGCACCTCCCGGACAGCGTGGCAGAGGAGCAGAGCGCCAGCATCTCCCCGTCCAATGGCGTGGACCGCAGAGCCGCCACGCTGTACAGCCAGTACACGTCCAAGAACGACGAGAACAGGTGAGCGACGGGCGGGCTGCGGGGCTCTCCCCACCTGCCTCTGCCACGCCCGGCCCTTTCACAGGCTGGGCCAGTCAGCACGGCCTTCTGTAGACTGATTTTGCTTTGAGTCTTTCTTCGTTTCTGTTTTCAGTGTGTTAGATGGTCCTTTGAAGAGGAAAGATCAAAATTACAACTAGAATATGCCAAGAGCTAGTAGTTATCTGGTTGAGTCCTGATTCTTGTTCCCTCCTGTCTGCCAGATCGCCTAAGAGATTCTGTGGTGTCAGCACCTCTCCAGGGGCAAACAGAAACCCAGTTCCTGCTAGCTCACACAGACAGGAATTGACTCCCGGAAACTGGGAGGCTTCTGTCCCCTGGCCAGCTCTGCTGGCTCTGGGGATGCGTCAGTCCCAGCATGGCACCCAAGGTGGCCACCAAGAGCACCAAGCCCCACCAGTTTGGTAATGCCAGCAGAAAGTGGCAGTCTTCCCCAAAGGTCTGATAGATACATTCTAGGGAGAACTCTGATTGGTTTGTTTGTTTTTTTCTTTTTTAGGGATCAATTGAGAGAAATAGAAATTTAACAAACAAAATCTGCAGACATCCCTTTACAAAATTTTTTTAATGAAAAATCAAAATGAACTGCCCTGTTGTCATTTCTTCTAGGTCCTTTGAAGGAACACTTTACAAAAGAGGGGCTTTGCTCAAAGGTTGGAAGCCCCGCTGGTTCGTGCTGGATGTAACAAAACACCAGGTAATGCTCACAGCCTACAGAGATTGCTCTCGGCTGCCTAGCTGCTGTGCGCCTGTGTGCAGATGGGGCTCCCCCGTGTACAGTGCTCTCCTGACATCAGCGTGTCCCTGAGCGAGGGCTCCCAAGTGGCTCTGCCTGGCGTGTGCTGGCGGAGACAGTGACAGCGGAGCCCAGAGCATTAAGCACAATAGACTCTGCCTTTTTTTAAATATATTTTTTTTATTGATTTCCGAGAGGAAGGGGGAGGGAGGGAGAGATAGAAACATCAATGATGAGAATCATTGATTGGCTGCCCCACACACACCCCACACTGGGGATCCAGCCCTACCCCGGGCATGTGCCCCAACCAGGAATTGAACCTGTGATCTGGTTCATAGATCGATGCTCAACCACTGAGCAACACCAGCCGGGCAAACTCTGCTTTTTAATGCTCAAATATCTTCTGCTCGTAAACCCACGCTGGGAGACCCTGAGATTTTCAGTGTGTTGCATGTTGTATGCACATATGGAGCCTGTGAGCACTCCCAGAATACACATTACCTTTGGCCGGCAGCTTAAAGCATCCACACACAGCTGAGGGCACTCATTTATTCAACAAATGGGATTGCACACCTTCTCTGTGCCCGCCATACACAGGGTTCTAAAGAAGGCATGATTCTTCCTCATAGATGGCAGCAATAGGGGAGGGGCCCCGAAACAGGCAGGAGGACAGGCCCACGCACACCTGGAACCCACAGTGGGCAAGTGTGAGATCGACCTCACTGACCTGTCAGGAAGTCTGTTGTCTGTTGTTAGGTTCTTAGCTACTGCCGTTGAAGCCCACACATCCTAATGCCAGGGGAGGGGGACCCCTAGCCAACCCCCCAGCCCCTCTGCACCTTCACTAATGAGAGTCGCATGGCCTCCGTGTCCCTGGAGCTGACAGGGTTGCCTGGAGGCGAAGGGGCACGTTTTGATTCTCAGTGCACCGTCTCTAAAATGGAGCCTGTGGAGAGCGATAAGGACAGTTACCCTCAACCTGTGCTCTGGTTGGACCCGCATCTGGAAACTCCTTCCAGGTGAAGATGTTAAGCAGAGATCCCCCTCCGTTCAAAGGATTCCATAAAGGCTATGCAGTCTTTGGGGAGGAATGTAGAGAATTTCTTTCCAAATATGCAATCAAGCCTTTTTTAGACTTAACAGTCCCTGAAATCAAGTCTGCATTATGTATAAAAGTTCCATTAAATCACGAAATATACCACAGGAGAATGTCGTAGTCTTTCTGTAATTTACAATTATGTCAAATTATACTTGTGTTCCTACCAATCTTTGGGATTGCTTCAGTATGACAGGTGTACAGATTTTCCATTTCCCTGCTTACACCAGGCCTGAGGGAGAGACAGGACCATCCCAGCCAGAACCTCAGTGCCCGAGGCTCAGGCACTCCTGCTGGGAAGTGAGAGCGGGAATCTGACTGGACCAGGAAGGCTTTTCACCAGCACCTTTCATTTAAAAAAGTTTTCCTCATTTCTTTTCATATTCCAAAAGTAATACATACATGTTTGTTGTATTGAATTCAAATACCTCGTAAAGATGGGAGAGCCCCCTGAGCCCACAACTCCAAGAGGTAACTATTAACAATTTGGTATCTATTTCTCTAAATATTTTATACATCTGTGTGTGGACGTAGATGTATTATATGTAGTTTGAGTTGCTAGGAAGGTTAAATGAGTGTATACAGGATAGTCCTGGTACAAATACCACTCAATCAAATGTTCTGCTACTTACTCTGTTTTTCAAACTTATTTTATAGCTACATGCTAATTGGGAATTCACTTTTTTATATAATACTAGAGGCCCGGTGCATGAAATTTGTGCATGGGTAGAGTCCTCAGGCCTGGCCGACTATCAGGGCTGATCATGGTCTTCCAGCTGCCAGCCGGGGCCTTCCTTCATTCCACGCTGCCTCTTGGTGGTCAGTGCATGTCATAGTGGGCAGTCGAACTCCCAGTCGGTCGAACTCCCGAGGGGACTATTTGCATATTAGCCTTTTATTATATAGGATATTTGAACATATTTTCCTGCCAGTTCATACAGACCTTTGTTGTTTTTGAAAAGCTGTATGCTATTCCATATATTGCTGTCCTGCCCTGTAATTAACCAGCACCCCACTGAGAGACAGATACATCTTTTCCATTTTAGCTGATAAAAACAATTAAGAAAACCTCTGTATGTGTGTCTTGGCACAGTTGCGAGAGTGTTTCTATAGGGTAAGTTGTAGAGGTGGGAAGGGTGTATCACTAAGCACAGACACTTTACATTTTAGTTGATATTGCCAAATTGTTCTCCAAAAATCTCTAACAAGTTATATCCCCACTAAGATTATGCAGTGCTTTACGTTCAACCGGATATTATCAGCCATGTTTAACATTTCTTAATGTAGGTGAAAGCGAAATCTCACTGATTCACTTCCTGTTCTTTGGTCGGTGAGGTTGCTCATCTTTGCAGGAGTTTGTAGAGCATTTGTGTTTCTTCTGTGGTGTGCTTGTTGAGCTCCTTTGACCATTTTTTTTACTAGATTGTTTTTCTTATCAATTTCTAGGAATTCTGTATTGATTCTAAATATTAAACCCTTTTTATATGTTATGTATAGTTTTTACAGTTGTTAGTTGACATTTAATTCTATTTTTTAATATGTAATTCACTTACTTGTTCAAATTTCAAAAGAAGTGTTTTTTTCTTCTCTCTCCTGGCCACTTAGTATTTTTCCCTAAAGGCAAACAAAGTTTTTCATTTCTTGTCTATTCTTTTTTATTTATATACTCTGTGTTGAAAGTATTACATATATCCCCCTTGCTCCCCCTTCTAGGATGCTCCCACCCCCCTGTTATCTGAGCCCATGGGTTATGTATATATGCACACAGTTCTTTGGTTGATCTCTTCCCACTCCCCACCCCTCCCTTCCCTCTGAGCTTTTCTTGCCTATTCTCCTCAGCATAGTTCAGTTAGAAGAGCCAGGCCGTTTTCCCTCTCCGTCCTTTACATCTTCTGCACCCTTTGTTTCCAGCTGCGATACTATGATTCGGGCGAGGACACCAGCTGTAAGGGCCACATTGATCTGGCCGAAGTGGAAATGGTCCTCCCTGCGGGCCCAAGCATGGGGGCCCCGAAGCACACAAGTGACAAGGCTTTCTTTGATGTAAGTTGATCTTGTCTTTCTCGGGCGCCACACGAGCTCCTTATCTCCACCTCCTCTGAGAATCATGGAGCCTCAGAGCAACAGGTGGTGATGGAGCATGGGTCCCAGACCCCGGCCATCGGATCGCTGCAGAACTTGAACTCAGCACTCTGTCCCACCCTGACCTCCCCCGCTATCCACATGCCTGACCTCCCCCGCTATCCGCATGTCTGACCTCCCCCGCTATCCGCACCGCA
>NW_006290441.1:2248691-2267689 GCF_000327345.1 Myotis davidii
CCGCTGTCCGCATGTCTGACCTCCCCCCTCTATCCGCATGTCTGACCTCCCCTGGCTGTCTGCATGTCTGACCTCCCCCGCTATCCGCATGTCTGACCTCCCCCTCTATCCGCATGTCTGACCTCCCCCGCTATCCGCATGTCTCAGAAGCTGCATGTGCTTTTGCACCTACAGCTCCTTCAAAAAGTGTCCAGTCACACCTGAAAGCAAATGAGCTCCCTGCTAAGTGTTGTTATTTCACTTGCCACCTGCTGTCAGGTACAGGTGCTACCTCGTTCATGCCCAGTGTCTTCATGCTTGACTGTCCACAAAAACGGTCCCAGTCACATGGTGACTGCCTACCCAGACATCTTCAGCAGCTGTTGGTGGGCCTTGGGCATTTTATGGGCCACGTGATATGTGACTTATCTAGTCCCCAGAGCCCAGCAGGGCTTCATAAAGGGCAGAGGTCACACTCCGGGGCCTGGCTCAGGCTGTGAAGCTGCAACCCTAACTCTGGGTTTCCAGTGTGGCCCCAATTGGAGACTGGAGACCAGAGAAGGGGGTGGAGTGGACACAAAAGCCACCCTGATCTATGTTTGGGGGAGTCTCGGCTTCTCTGAGGAGCACAGGGTGCTACTCAGCACCTCATGCGCTGCTCCAGGGCCTGGGACACGCCAGAGGCTCCGCCGTCCAGCCCTCCTCTCAGTCAGGGAGGATGTCAAGGTGGTCCTCATGCGTCTCCTTTTCCTGCCAGCACCTTCCAGCAAATGTCAATCTGCCAGGGGATGTTAATGGTGACTCTGGGGACTAGCAGGTAAAGTGAACACAGGCGCTGACAGTATGGCAGGGAAGGGAGAGAGATGCAGCAGCTCTGGGCAGTGCGGGCACGTGCGGTCACAGGGATGGCCTTGCTTCTTGCCCAAAGCCTTAGAACAGCCTGCCCGTCATCTCTCACTCCCCTCATTTGGTTTTAGCTCAAGACCAGCAAACGTGTGTACAACTTCTGTGCCCAGGATGGACAGAGTGCCCAACAGTGGATGGACCGGATCCAGAGCTGCATCTCCGACGCCTGATGCCCACCCAAGTGGGAGAGAGAGGAGAGACTCATGCTTCGAATCAGGAAAGTGCACAAGTCCTCGAGGAGCGGACAGCTTCCTGTTCGGCTCTATGAGTCAGCCTGGGGCCTGAGGCTCTCCTGGCCGGTCTTGCCCAGCCCCCTCCTTCAGCATTGCTGTGTCCACTTGGCCTGAGTGGATGAGCCACACAGGTCTGGTCAAGAGCCCCAGGACTCCGTGCCTTGCACTAGGTTGTTCTAACAGGCTCTTAGTGGTCAGGGTCAGAGATGCTTCCTGAGCCAACTGGCACCCATCCCAGGCCAATGGTGCACCTACCTGGGTCCTTCAGTTCCCCAAGGTCATCACTTCCTTGGAGAGCTTTCTGACAAGCAAACATCAATACCCTCCAGACCGTTACATTCTGCACAGAATGGGTTTCCCATCGGCGGCTCCTACTCTTAGCACCTGACCTTAGAGATGCTCAGCCATCTGGTGCTGCAGAAGGTCCTTCCAGGGTCTCTGCCCGGCCGCCGGGCTCCGCGGCAAGAACATCGGTGCTCAGGGCGGGCAGAGTGAGGGCACACGGAGTGTCCTGATGGACAGATGGTCCAGGGGGTGATGCAGCAATGGCCCCGCCAGCGCAGGAAAGTCTGCTTCCAAACACTGGGTTCGAGGGCCGCAGCTTCCCCGAGGACCCTGTGCTCCTGCGAGTCTTCTGCTCCCTGACAGCTTCCTTCACAACAACCTGCAGGAAGCCGGACGCACTCACGGCAGAACAAGCGCTTGCACTGACCTCCGGACGAAGCGGGCGGTGGGAGGGACCAGCTGTTCATGACCTCGCAACACCTGTGCCGAGGGCGTCTCCACAGCCCACGCCCAAGATTGGAACCCACACGGCGCTTCAGCACGTGGACCGCGGGCACCGCTTTCAGATTCCCCTTCCTTTTGATAACCTTGTGTTTGTCCAGCTTAGGACCCGAGGAGGCTGTTCCCGGGGACAGACAGCTCCTCTGAGGCCCCTGTGGCCAGGGAGGCGGGGAGCTAGAGCAGGACATTGTTTTGAACTGTTAATATGTTAAATACCAAACTAATATTTCAACAATATGTATATATGATTGCTATATCCTTCTTCAGTTAGTCTGCTTATAATTTAATATAAAATTAAATAAGATTTCCTTAATGAAATGGTTCCCTTTTTACAAACTACAAAACCACTTTGTCTTTATAGGTTAAAAATAAATCAGATTTTCAAATTTAAAATGATCTACACAGTAGGAAATATAACTGTGACATAAGAAATTGAGGGAATAATATGAAGGATTTTTCTATCATTTTCATTTTATAAATTGCCACCTGTGAAAATGGTTTTTGCACATTCTTTGTATTTTTCTTTGTATATGAAATAAATTTTTGTACTATGTAAAATACGGAGCCCATTGTACCCTCAGCCGTTTGACACTATACCCAGTGCTTCTTTTGTAACTGGATTCTTTTAACTTTCATAAAGGCGTTCCCTGCCTTACTTACATCCACTAACCACCTGGAATTAAAGTTATTTCTTAAGAAAGAGCATCCCTCGTTTTCTGTAAGATGAAGTCGTTCTGCAGCGCACAGCGCCCGCGGGACAGTGCTCAGGACTCACGTGGGACTAGAGGTTCATGGGAAACAGCAGCACCATTTCCGACCTCAGGCTGCTACGTCATCACTGCCCTTTGCTGGGCACAGAGCCTCGGGCACAGGACAGCAGGCGTGAGCTTCAGGTTCTAGATGCGAGGCTGCAGTCTAGGTGAGGGCCTGGCTGTGCTGAGCTGGGAGGGACTGGTAAGTACTTTACCGCTTTGGGGTCACAGTTCCACCCCCTGTGGCCTGCGACAATTTGTGAGCATTTTAGGCAGAAGTTTCAGAGCAGACTCACCTGCTTCAGGGCGTGCCCCCCTCCTAGGACCTCATATGTTCACCGCCTCCCTCTCCCCAGAAGCTGAACATTCAGGCTCTATTCACAAGTTTGGTCTTTCTGGTGACCAGCCCCCATCCTGCCGCTCCAACCCCACCCCAGTCACTCAATTACATAAACACAGGTGAATAACAAAAGACGTTCCCATCAGGAAATTCTAGGGGTGTTAGGAACTCTATGCCAGGAATCCAGGACAAAGACCAAATTTTTAAAATTATTACACCCCATTTCCAAGTGCTGCCAGACTGAACCACGCAGACTTAGAGGAAGCAGCTGCTCAGAGCAGTGCCTGCAGTGGGAGGAAGAGACGGTGCCGGCTCTCTTCTAATTCACTGTATGACCCTCACCCAGCCCCTTAGCTGGGCTTTGACCTGCAAAATGAAGGGCCCAAGTAAGCTGTAATTTTGTGATTCCAACTGTTTGCCTTTGCAAAAACTCAGGTTCTAAACTGAGATTTAAAGGATTTGCTGGAAAAGACCAAATCATCTAAACAGCGTTTTCTCAAATTACAATGCGTGTCTGAGTCATCTGCTAAAATGAAGACTCCGATTTGGTAGGTCTGGGGTGGGGCTAGACAGTCTGTGTTTCTGACAAGCTCCCAGGTGATGGCAGCTCCTGGGCCAAGAACCACTCGAAGTCACCGGGGTCCCAGTCCTTTGAGAAACAGGGAGGCTAGCGGCTAGCCGGAGACCACGGTGCACGTGCGATCCTTGGGAAGGAGAAGGGGAGGGAGGCAAGTTGGGCAGAGGAGGCCTCGGCTGCAGTGCGGTTCTGAAGCTCAGCGAGGCCGGTGAGAAGTCCTCAAGGCCCCGGGAATCGTCAGAGGGCCCTGCACCCCAGCACGGGCCTTGGATCCTGGCCACTTGGTCTCGGCAGGCCCATGGGTAAGCACGGTCTCGGTGCAAGCTGTGACAGGCTTCAGAACACGGCCACTGGGCCAGCATCGCAACCCCTGCAACCGAGAGCACCCACCCTTGGGCCACCCAGATCTGGTTTTCCACCAGTTCAGAGCGCAGTTCACCCATTCCCCTTGGGCATCTGTTCCTCAGGGAAACAGAAAGGGGAAGGTCATGGGCCTAACTACCTGTCAAGGCAGGTAATCTCAGCTCTCCCTCCTCCCTCCATCCTGAATCCTCTCACCCTCCACAACCTGGCAGATGCTGATGGCTTTCCCTGGAGTGTGTCCCTGCCTTCACCCAGGGGGAGGAAAGGGCCTAAATGCTTGGTAATCACACCCTTCTTCCCTCGGGGTTGCTGCCCGTTGGGGTTGCTGCCCGTGTCCTTGCACAATTACGGTGGGGGTGACCTGGTGTGCCCAGTGGATCACCTGGGTTCCACACACCTTCCTTCCAGCCCCCGTGGTGTAAACCAGCCCTGCATCTGATCACGGGCAGATAACCCTCCTGGCCCCAGGACACAGGAATGCAAAGGGCACCGAGGGAGCCACAAGCTGTCGTTCAACAGGCCCTCGCTGTGTCCCGGATGCTGTGCTGGTGGAATTCCTTGCCTTCGCACCAGGTAAAGTCCTGGGACGTGCTGACTGAGGCCCTGTGGTCAGGAAAGGCCAGCCCATACCCAGAACCGGTCTCATCCCAAGGAAGAGGAACGCCGGCCCTTCAGGATGGACGGGTCGCTGTAGCTGACTGGCCCCGAGGCGAGTTGGTGCCATCAAGGGGCTCAGCCCTGGCCGCGGCGGCTGACGGGCTGGTTGGACAATGAGGCGGCAGGACCTGGCGCGGCCTTGGTGTGTGGGAGTCTGAGCCATTGGGCCCGTGTTAACCCCTTTCATGGCTTCTGCCTCCATCACAGTGGCTGCTTCACTTGTACGCCCCGTGTGCTGGCTCCACGGTAGCAATGACAGGGGCTGCCCAGTGTAACCGTCCACGTCGTTCATTTACTTGTTTCCTGCCTCCCATGTTGGTGTTTTCTAACCTGCATTAGCACGTGGCGCTAGAATCTTCACACTCCTGCTTTCTCTGTGTGTCCACCTGCACGCCTCTCCCCACACCTCCTTGGCCCCCGTCTCCAGTCCTTTCTGGCCAGGACCTGACCACACAGCCAGGCCATTGGCCACGGAAGGACTGTGCCCACAGCTGCACCTGATGGGAGCACTTTCTCCTTCCCTCCCACGGCCGTCCTGCAGCCACTGTGCCATGTCGGCCCCCCTACCAGCCCAGCCCCCGCTCCCTCTCCTGGCAGCTGGTTGTGCAGGACCTGATAGGTGGCCAAAGGTGCAAGCAGGGCACAGGCTCTGCCTGCGGAATCCTCACGCAGCAGCCACTTTCCCGTGCCGTCGGCCTGCGCAGGCTCAGGCCTGGAGGCAGCCTTTCCGTCGGATGATGGACTGCGGCCGGGCCCATCCGACTTCATGAGCCAATGCATCCAACAGCCCCAGCTCAGGCGGTTCCAGGCGCTGCGCCTGCTGTGCAGGGGTCCCGTGTTCCCCCAGAACTGTTTCTCAGAAGGCTGCAAGCCTCCACTGCCCAGGGTCGGGCTTGCTCTGTGGTTCTCCCACGGGGACTTGCCACATGCGCCGTCCCACACCCTTTCCTTGTCGCGAGACAGACACCTCCCACCCAAGAGTCCGCCAGCGTGTGACCCAGTGGCAGGACTGCCTGTAGGGCTGCCCGGACCTTCCTCAGAGCCTCTTCCTGCCAGGGCACCCACCTGCAGCCAGCAGCCTCCCATGTCACCCAGAAAATGTGTCGTTTCTAAGCCCAAAGAGGGGTCCCAGACACTGTTTTCTTCATGCGCTGATAGAAGATGCAGCAATTTCCATCACCTGGAAAGGGACATCCAGGCACACCCCCAACCACTGATCCCTAAAACCTGCCCTGGGGTGGCAGGTCCTTGGATCCTCGTCTCTGACTGCATGTGCCTTCGCCGTGGCCTCCAGCACAGAGGCCCTCTTGTTCCTCCTGTGTAATCAGCATTGCCACTGACGTCACGGGTCCAGGTCGTGTTCTGTGGGATCCAAACAGTCCCGATCTCCGGGGATTATATTCTGACAGAGCGAGACAGTTGCCATAGCCCTGTTATGCAAAACTGTAAATGAATACCGCTGTCTCTCCCACGTGGGTGTGAGCTGTTTCCGACCTTCTTTTCTAATTGGAATGGAAAAGAACACGTTCGCCAAATGACTGCAAATGCGCACATACCGAAGGCCTGACGCGCTGCGCTGGCAGCGGCTCTGGGCCGGCACTGCGGCCGGAGCGGGGCTGCGGCTTGGTGAAGCCCAGGCCGCCACAGGCCTCCTCCAGGCTCTGCCCGCTGTCTGAGAGGTCAGACCGGTGGTTAAATGCAGAAACAGTAGGACCACCACTCCTTCACCTGTGAAGTTGTTCCTGCCACTTCCCCCGGGATGAGATGTTCCTTTTCATGGCTGTCCCAGGCGGGGTGAGGCCGTTTCAGAGGTTTCTGCTTGGCCTTCTCTGCTCCTACCTAGTAGGCCAGGCACCCAATGTGGGGGCTGCTCCAGCGGCCAGCGCACAGGAATGAATCCTAACCAAACACCCGGGCACAAGGGAGCCCACTGCCGGCCAGGACTCCTCTTACCACCCAGCCCCGCAGGCCCCGCTCTGAAAAGGGCCTGATAGGTACATGCTACACACCTGGCCGCCTCCTCGGTGGGTTCCATCTCTGAAAACTGGCTCTGGTCTGGGAAGTGATCAGGGCCCAGGGGTTCCTGTTGGCCCTGCCTCCTGCGCCTCTGTCCTGTCTGCTTTCGGGGGCTGGGAAGCAGAGCTGTGTCTGCTGCCCATCTGGTCTGCCCACAGGGACACCTCGCTCTAGTCGCCCCTCCCCAGCTTTCTGTGCGCCCGAGCCCCTGGCCCGCCCTCTGGCCTCGCCCGTCACCCTGGCCTGACGCAGCACATCCATCCCGCATGCCCGCTCTCGGCCCTTAAGTCCCTCCTCTCCTCCCCCAGGAGATCTCGGGCTTTAACACTTGGCTGAATGCTGGCCACTGCGTTCCAGACTAAGAGCCCCCAGCAGCGGCTCCTGCCCCCTGCCCTGCTATCCCTGCTGAGGTTCTAAATCTTGCATCTCAGAGAAGTGCCCTGGAGTCTATGGATTCTTGCTTATCCAACCTTCTGCTTCAGCCCCTTCCTCAGGCACCGTCTAAACCCAACCCGGTGCGCCTGTCCCCTGCCAGCCCCCCTGCAGGCCCTGTTCCTCCCCGGCTTCTCTGACCTCCCTGAGGCCAGATTATTCTGGAATTTCAACCCTAACTGTTGCCCTTGGGCAACTCCTGAGGGAGCACCTGTTGCCCTGCTGGGGTGAGGCCGCTGTGGCCCCTCAGGGCAGCGGAGGAGGGGGGCAGGGAGGCTGCAGCCCCCACACCCTCGGGGGCATCCATCCACATGCCTCCGTCTCAGGTCTCAAGGCTCCTGGTCTTCGCCAGCAGGGCCTGACCCTCACGTGCTGGCTGAGCTCTGCGGCTCTGACAACTTGTCTTCGGCCTGTCACTCAGCTCTGTGGTTCTCCGGGGCGAGAGATAAGCCCGTGTGGGCTCCCACAGAGCTGTCTGCCCTTCACGCTCCGTGTTCACCGTCGCCGCTGCCTGTCTCTGCAGTCCCACTTCATCCCCTGCAGGACATCCCGTGAGCTGGCAGGAACCGGCCGGTTTTAAAGGCATTGTTCCCCGATGGGTGCCGAACGCCTGCATCCTCGCACCTGCCCAGCCTCCTCTCCTCCAGCCACACTTTCCTGGTCCTCCCCAGGGAACTGCTTAGCACTGAGCTGCTCCCTGGCACCAGGCGCATCTGGGGCCCCTGTCAACCAGGATGTCACCTTCCTGCCCCTCCCCCTGAGTGAGCCGGTCCCAAATCCCCTCTTACACTGTCTCCTCAAACCACTCCTGTTGGTGCTGGTCTGTGAAGAAACGGAGGCCAGGGCTCTATGTGCAAGAGATTTATAGGGAAACACTGTGAGGAAGGACAGGCAGGAGCTGGGGCAGCTGGGAGGGAACTCAGACTGGGACGTGGGTTTGGCCCCTGTGGTTCAGGTCGAAGAGAGAGTCAAGGCCATCGGGAGTCTCC
Organism: Myotis davidii; assembly: GCF_000327345.1. Taxonomy (NCBI): domain Eukaryota; kingdom Metazoa; phylum Chordata; class Mammalia; order Chiroptera; family Vespertilionidae; genus Myotis; species Myotis davidii. The sequence goes on from NW_006290441.1 coordinate 2,256,722, forward strand.
CGCCCAGACGGAGTTCCGACAGCGGTGGGCAGCAGCGCACGCAGCGTGGCCGGCTGAACCCCGCGAGCTGCGTTTTCGTGGCCAACACCTGGGTTCTCAGGTTCCTCTCTTTTCGAGATCTGGACCCAAAGGAACAACGCTGTCAGCATTTCCTACCGGAGGTCAGTGCATGCGAGGCTGCTGGCCCTGTCACCTACCAGCGTTCTGGCCTCTGGTGGTTCCTAACTTCTCGGAGCCTCATTTTCTTCTACTGTAAAATGGGGATTAAAACTGTGATGTGCCCTAGCCAGTTTGGCTCGGTGGATAGAGCATCAGTCCTCAGACTGAAGCATCCTGGGTTCAGTTCCAGTCAAGGGCACGTACCTCGTTTGCAGGCTCGATCCCTGCCCCTGGTCAGGGCTCGTGTGGGAGGCAACCAATCAATGTGTCTCTCACACATTGATGTCTCTCTCTCTCTCTGTCTCTCCCTCCCCTTTCCGCTCTCTCTAAAAATCACTCCCTTCCACTCTCTCTCTAAAAGTCAATGGAAAAATATCATCGAGTGAGGATTGACAACAAAACCTGTGATGCTGTATGGGGAAGCACCTGGCACACACGGAGTCTTAGAAACTGTTGGCTGAATCCGCTTCACTCAGCGAGGAGGTCATGACCACCTCGTGCAGGCACAGAGGGCCTCTGGGCGGGTGGGAGACGGCGCAGGCCCAGAGCCCACCCGCGAGAAGAGACAGGCCGTCTGTGGGGGGCAGGACGATGGCCCCCAGACGTTCAAGTCCTAGTACCCAGGGCTGTGAGCTGCTACCTGACATGGCAAAGAGCGTTCAGGCTGCCTGACAGCTGATCTCGAGAGATACTCCAGATAGACCCAATGTCATCACAAGGTCATGAGTGGGAGAGGGAGGCACGGTGACGTGACATGGGACAGACTCTACCAGCCATTGCTGGCATGAAGGTGGGCGGGTCATGCACCAAGGAGCGGGCAGCCTCTGGACACTGGCAGAGTCTCCTCTGGAGCCTCCAGAAATGAACGCAGCCCTGCCTCCACCTTGATGTCAGCCCAGCAAGACCCATGCTGCACTCTGACCTCCAGAGCTGATAATAAACCTGTGTCGTTTTAGGCCACTGAGTTGGTAGTGATTTGTTACAACAGCAACGAGACACTGGTGCAACGTCATACAGACGAACTGCAGTGACATGTGCAATGATGGGTGTGCCCAGGGCACAGGCGCCCAGGACGGACACCAGGTGGGGAATGGCCCCAGGAGAGGCGGGAGGGAGGCCGAGAGCAGAGGTGCCTTCGAAGGCGTGGGCTCAGGGCGAGCTGGGCCAGGAGCTGCTGGGGGATGGGGGAAGCGCACTCACTCACCCACAGGCAAACACTGTCCACACCTGAGTGACACAGGCACTTAGACACGCAGACCCTATGGGACACAGCCCGCCATTGTCTGGGTTCCACCTGGCTTCGGAGACCTGTCTCAACACCTACATTTCCTGGGGCAGCTGAGTTTAGCAGGTGGGGCTGGCTGCCCCGCTCCGTCCCTGGCACCTCAGCAGTAGGAAGCAGCTGGAAGGCACGGCTCTGCCCAGAGCCTCCATATGCGAGGTACCGGGGAAGCCCCGACGGTGCACATGCTCCCCACACACCCCAACTGTAGGAAGGAACCTTTCCACACATTTGTCTATTCATTTCTGTCGTCATTCACTCGTTCATTGTGTGTTTATTGATGCTCACTGCGTGCTAATGCCTGTTCTGGCTACTTTGATCCCCAGGCAAACAAGCGATTATCCATACCTGCAAGTTATGAAATCTAGTGTAACCCGAGCTGTGACAGGGCGGGGACAGGTAGGGGCCTGTAGCAAGGCGGGAGGGCGGGGGTGGAGGGGTGAGGGGGGGTGTCCCAGTCTAGCCCTGGGGATGAGAGAAGACTTCCCTGAGTAAATGACATCTTTGCTGAGTCTATGACAAGAAGGATCTGGCTGGGTGAAGGTGAACTGGAGGAGGGCAAGAAAGGAAGTTAACTATAATTTTATTAACCAATGTCACCCCCAATAAATTTAATTTTTAAAGAAGTCAGGAAAGTTCGGCCGGTGTGGCTCAGTGGTTGAGCATCAACCCATGAACCAAGAGGTCCCTAGTTCGATTCCCAGTCAGGGCACATGCCCGGGTTGTGGGCTTGATTCCCAGTGCAGGAGGCAGCCAATCAATGATTCTCTCTTATCATTGATGTTTCTATTTCTCTATCCCTCTCCCTTCCTCTCTCTAAATATTCAATAAAAACATATTTTAAAAAAGGAAGGAAGTTAGTCCAGGTTGTGATATGTGTTTCGAGAGCTCTCCCTGCACAGCTGCCTGGGAAGAAGTGGTTGTTGGGACTAGAGAAGGCTGTGGGCAGGATATGGTGGAAGCTTCAGAGACACGCCTGTAGGGCTGGGACCTAACTGGAGGGGGCAGAGGTGGGGAAGGGGCAAGGGCAGTCAGGTTAATGCCTGGGGCCCCTGAAAATAGGCCCATCCTCAGAGTCAAGTGCCTGGAGTGGGGGAGAGAGTGGAGGCCTGCCCCTGACTCCACAAGCAGGCGCCTGCTTCCCCGGGGGGCACTGGTGGAGAGAGGGTGTGGCTCTGGGCGGGGCTGTGTCCCACAGAGTCAGGCAGGAGAGCCCTGCCCAAGTCACAGACCCACTTTACAACTTGCTGGAGAGGGAGAGGTTGAGTAACCCCTCCCCTCCCCTCCCCTCCCTGCAGCTGGTGTGGAGAGGCGAGGGGCCCAGCCGGGCCACCTAATGTCTGATGGAGCCAGTGTGAATCCAGGCTTGTGCGCCTGCTTCCTGGGCTCCCCCTCCCCAGCATCACACTTCAGCCCAGCCGGCCGGTCTTGGTGCCGGAGAGTGGAGAGCACAGGGGCCATGACTGTGTCCCCCCTCCTGGCCAGGTCCCTGAGGGGGCCGTGCAAGGCCAGGAACCCACGTCCACGGCCTCACCCTCCTGGGACTGGACCAGGGTATACAGTTCTCTCTGGGGGTGGAATTGGTGTAGGTGGTGCAGGAACGGCACCGGGCGTTAGGCTCATGGGCTCAGACTGGGCCTGGGTTCAGCAACCTCAGTACTTGGGTTCTGGCTAGGAAAGAATTCGGAGCCGAGACCCCGACTGTAAGAGAACATTTATTTGGTAAATCACAGAGGTAGGAAAAGTAATTCCTGGAAGAAATGGGCTTAGGAAACAAGTTATAGAGGCAAAGGAGGGGCCCTTGGGGCTTGGCAGTGAGGAAGGTAATGGTAGCGCCTCTGAGGGGCGGGGAGAGGGAGAAGGAGGTGCGGACGTGCTCCCGGGAGGGAGGGCGAGGGGTCCTCGTCCTCAGGGTTTAGGGGTGGAGATTTTAGGGGAGGTCCCAGGGGAGATCTCAGGAGAACACTCAGCAGTTTTCCAGGTGGGTCCTTTCAGGGTTTCGGTCTCCACTGACTGGTCAGCACCAGGGCGGGCGGTCATTATCCAATACAGCTGGTCCTGAGGTCGGCCTTGGGCCACTGGTCTGGTTTTGCTGCTTTTCTGGGTCTGGAGCTGAAATACAACTGAGGCCTGGAGCAGCGGCCGCCAACCTTTCGGACCTCACGGACCACCAGGGGCCCATAGACCACGGTTGGCGACCGCCGGCCTAGAGGTATCTCTAGGGGAGGAAGGTCCTGGGGCGAGGTCCTGCCCTACAGTGGTCCTATGCTCGGCATCAGGGCTTCCCCCCGTGACCTTCTGTCCTGGCCCCTCGTCCTTGCTCTGCTCACGTCCGTCTAACTGCCTGGCCCGGGATGGGCTGGAGCCCACAGTGGAGCCAGGACTCTCACGCCCTCTCCACACGCCGCCACCCCTCCACTGACCACCAGGGAAGCACGTGTCCCCGGCTGGAAGTGAGAATTCCCACCTCCCTTCCAGGAAGAGCGCAAGCGTAGCCTGTGTCCCCCACTGTCCACAGCTCAGCAAGGCTGGCCTCTCGGCAATGTAGGCCCAGCCAGGGGGCTGTCGGGACTTAGAACCTGACGCTCGCCTGACCCTGGTGAGATCTGGTCCTGACCGAGCCTCTGCCTCCTCATCTGACACATGATTTGGGCTCGGTTATCCTAAGGCAGTGGTTCTCAACCTTCCTAATGCCGCGACCCTTTGATACAGTTCCTCATGTTGTAGTGACCCCCAATTGAACATAATTAAAGCATAGTGATTAATCACAGAAACAATATGTAATTATAGATGTGTTTTCTGATGGTCTTAGGCGACCCCGCTGAAAGGGTCGTTCGGCCCCCAAAAGGGTTGCGACCCACAGGTTGAGAACCCCTGTCCTAAAGCTTCAGCAATGGCCTTGCATCTGCTCCGCAGCCCCTGCCCCACTCCAGCCTAAGGACCCACAACAGATGCCTGGTCCCCGCAGAGAGCCCCCCTCTGGCCCCAGCAGCTCCACCTCCTCACTCCCCGCGGTCCCCGAGGTCCATCCAAGGTCCATGGAGCCCCAGCCAGAGGAATGCGAGCCATTCCCGGCATCTCCTCCCCTGTGGCCAGCCCGGAGCGGACTGGGGGGAGCGGGCTGGGGCCTCGGCCGCTCTGACAGGAAATTAGCTGGGCCTGGCCTTCCCCACGACAAGCTGCTCTGCTGACCCTGACCCTGTGTTTTCCGAAACCTGATACTGCCGATTGCAGAGCCTCTTCTCCATCCGGGAGGAGGCCTGGCTGGGCTGTGTCTGTGGGGCCTCCAGCCTCACACGGCTCCGCCTTCCTGCCCTGGAAACGGGCGCCGGGCTGCAGCCCCACTGTGACCCGCATCAGGCCACCCCCATCTCTGAGCGAGAGGCAGCACCAGGGGCACAGTGGCTGTGACAGGGACCTCGGGCCGGAGGGGGCAGCACCGGGGGCACAGTGGTCGTGACAGGGACCTCGGGCCGGAGGCACGCCAGAGGGGGCAGCACCCAGGGGCACAGTGGCTGTGACAGGGACCTCGGGCCGGAGGGGGCAGCACCGGGGGCACAGTGGCAGTGACAGGGACCTCGGGTCGGAGGGGGCAGCACCCAGGGGCACAGTGGCAGTGACAGGGACCTCAGGCCGGAGGGGGCAGCACCCAGGGGCACAGCGACTGTGACAGGGACCTCGGGCTGGAGGCACGCCGGAGGGGGCATGGGGAAACCAGTTGAGAGGCGATTGTGGTCCTGGGAGGATTGGCTGTGGTTTGGATCAGGATGTGACAGTGAAGATGGGAAAATCTGTCGTGAGCCCTGGCCAGTTTGCTCAGTGGCTGGAGCATCGGCCTGAGGACAGAAGGGTCCCGGGTTGGATTCCAGTCAAGGGCACATGCCCGGTTGTGGGCTCGATCCCCAGTAGGTGGCATGCAGGAGGCAGCCGATCAATGATTCTCTCTCCCTCTCCCTTCCTCTCTGAAATCAATTTTAAAAATACATTTTTTAAAAACTGTAGAGTCCAAAGCTTCTAAGGAAATGAGATGGGGAGCAACTGGCGGTGGCCTGGCCGTGGGGGCTGAGGGGCAGCGGCGTCGAGGGCCCCTGGGCTGAGCTGCACAGCGGAGGGCAGGCAGCGGGTCTCCCGGGGCCCTGGACACCGAGGGCCCAGCAGGGCTGCCGCGGGAGGGGAGGATCGTAAGTTCGGCCTCGGCAACGGCCTTTGCGATTGCCTCTCATCTCTGAGCCTCTCAGAAGTCCCGGTGAACAACTGGGTGCCCAGGGAGAGTGAGCTAGAGATGCACGTTTGGCCCAACCGGTTTGGCTCAGAGGATAGAGCGTCGGCCTGCGGACTCAAGGGTCCCAGGTTCGATTCCAGTCAAGGGCATGTACCTTGGCTGTGGGCACATCCCTAGTAGGGGGTGTGCAGGAGGCAGCTGATCGATGTTTCTCTCTCATTGATGTTTCTAACTCTCTATCCCTCTCCCTTCCTCTCTGTGAAAAATCAATAAAAAAAATAGAGAGATGCACGTTTGGGAGCAGAAAAGTAGAGTCGCCACACAAGCCGAGATGGGGGGAAGAGGAGAGGAGCCACACCTGCAGGACACTCCTGCGGACAGGGGGAGGGGGCCTGGCGGAGAGATCGGGAGCAGCCACAGCTGTAGAAGGAACCAGAAAGCTGTGCCATGTGAGACGTGCAGAGAGCGTCTCACGGAGCCAGGCGCCATCAGGGGCGCGGGAATCTCCCAGAAAACTCCAAAACGGGGGAGGGGGGTGACTTAGGGTTTAGTGTCTGCAGGTCACTGGGGATGTAGGGGGCACGTTCAGCGGAGTGAGGGGCATGGAAACCAGGCTGCAGAGGCCGGGAGGCGCTGAGAGGTGAGGAGACACGATGTGTGTAAGCCGCGCTCAGGAATGGGCAGGAGCTGGGGCAGCAGCCGGAGGGCGTGTGGAGTCAAAGACAGGGTTTTGTTTTTTAAGGCAAGTGAGGCCTGAGCGTGTGCATCCGCTGCTGAGGGGGATCCTGTTGACAACACCTGAGAAATGGGATGCGGGGCAGGAAGATGGTTTGGGGCCAGCAGGGGGCTGGCCGGGGCCACTCCCCAGGGCAGGGCTGAGCGAGAGGCAGCGGCAGCCCAGTCTCCTGGCCGGTGGTGCCTTGCTGCCCACACTGCCGCCCTGCTCCTCGGGGGTCAGCTGTCCTCTCTGTCCTGAGAGGGAAGCTGATGGACGCTGAGGTTAGGGAAGGTGGGAGCCGCTTCCAGCAGGCCCAACGGCAGTTTCTGAGGGGCAGGGGCACTGGGGGCTCTGAGGGAACCTCTCTGACCCGTGCACTCAGCTGGCGGGGGCCCTGCAAGCCGATGATGGTTCTATGTGCCCCACAGCCGAAGTCCAGCACCTTCCATGGCCACGTGCATGCACCTAGGGGTCCCCCTTAGCCCTGATGGAGAGCAGGGATTGGGCACAGCTGGACAGACAGTGGCGGCCGTGACAAGTGGCCTGTCATGGGCGCGAGGCCCGCTGCCAGTGACAGGACGCCTGAGACCTGCTGGACAGCATTCCTGACCCCTCCACCTGCTCTGCCGGGCAGGGCAGTCTGGGCATGCCATGGGCAGCGGTCCTCTGAGGGCAGCCCCTGGGCCAAGACCCTCACCTGGAAACTGGTCAGAAATGCCAATCCTCAGGCCCACACACCTGCTGCATCAGAAACTCCGGGGCGGGTCCAACCGCGCTTACCGAACCTTTGAGCTGATTCTGAGACGCACTGTCATAAACACACACAAGCGAGTGTGTGAGGCAGACGCGTGCATATAAACCCACACACGTGTGAACCTCGCCCCTTGAGTAGCATCCGACTCTGCCCAAAAGAGGTTGTCTGTATTGGAGGTGACAGACTTAGCCCGTCACACACATTCTCTCCCTCTGAGGACCAGGGCGCACCCCCCGAGGGCGGATGTTGGGTTTTCTTGAGAAGTCGGGTCCCTTGCAGCTGCAGGTTCCATCTCAGGGGGTGGTAAGCGATTGCTCCACTGAGCTTCCCACGAAGCCCCCTGTTCGCCCTGCCGTGAACTAGCTGGGGTCCAGAGCGACTGTGCGGCTCAGGCCCGTGGGCACAGCCGGGCCCCCGGCACTGAGCCCTCACCATCCAGGGCGCGTGCAGGGCCGCCTGCGGGAGGGCAGGGCTGGTGGCCACGCTGCCCACGCTGCCCACGCGTCCTCTGGTGCGGCCTGAGCGGGCCGTGCGCCTGAAGGGAGCCGTACAGACGCTGGTTGCGAGTGAGGACGAAGAATCCTGTCTTCCAGTCACTCCGGCCTCATCTCGCTGGAGCCATCGGCATCTTTGGCAGCTTTCGTTCTCTCCGCTCCAAAGCCCTTCTTCACGCCCCCCTCCCCTGGTTCTCCTCCGGCCTCGCGGGCCAGCTCTCGTGTGCGGTGACTCTCCCAAACCCCTCACAACGGCTGGGGCCAGGTGTCACTCGTTGGACCCATTCTCGGTTTTCACTCTCCTTAGAGCAGCGGTTCTCAACCATGGCTGCACATTAGAATCACCTGGGAGTCTTTTTAAAATCCTCATCTCTGGGCCTCATCCTCCGGAAATTCTGTTTCTTTGTTACTAATGTTGTGGCCCCACCCCATAACAAAGAAACAGAATTTCTGGAGGATGAGGCCCAGGAATCAGGATTTTAAAAAGATTCCCAGGTGATTCTAATGTGCGGCCAAGGTTGAGAACCACTGCCTTCGAGCATCTCAATGGTCCCGTGGCTTTAAATGCCATCAGCTGGGGAAAGTCCCGCCTGGACTCCAGCTTACACCTCTTTCCCCATCTCCAGCTGCCCCAAGGGCCCCACTGAGTATCGGCGGCGGCATCACAGTGGGAAGAGGACTAAAGTGAAATTCCTCTCCCTGCACTCCGTCCCCCAAAATAGAAAATGGCCTCTGTTCTTCAGCAACTCCATGGTCTCAGTGGCCCTCAAAGTCTTAGCGTCGCCCTTGACAGAGTGTTCCTTCTCTCTCACCCACAGCCCATCATCCATCAGCAAATCTGATAACTCCACCTTCAACGTACACCCTAACTGGAGGGCTTGTCACCCCCTCGCCACTGCCACCCTGGTCCAAACCCTCAGGGCCCATGTCCTACCGGATTCCTGCAGGAACTTCCTAACTGATCTCCACTCTGGCCCCTTTTGTCTGTTCTCAGCACAGTGGCCAGAAAGGCCTTTATAAAATGTGAGAGGGTGAGCCCTGGCCAGTTGCTCAGTGGTTAGGGCAGAGGTGGGCAAACTTCTTGACTCGAGGGCCACAATGGGTTCTTAAACTGGACCGGAGGGCCGGAACAAAAGCATGGATGGAGTGTTTGTGTGAACTAATATAAATGCAAAGTAAACATCATTACATAAAAGGGTACGGTCTTTTTTTTCTTCTAGTTTTATTCATTTCAAACGGGCCGGATCCGGCCCATGGGCCGTAGTTTGCCCACGGCTGGGTTAGAGTGTCAGCCCGGGGAACGAAGGGTCTCGGGTTCGATTCCTGGTCAAGGGCACATACCTCGGTTGCAAGTTTCATCTCCGGGCCTGGCCGGGGCACGTGCAGGAGGCAACCAATCCATGTGAGGCATGGATGCTTCTCCCTCCCTCCCTGCCTCCACTCTCTCTAGGAACCAATGGGAAAATATCCTCGGGTGAGGATTAACAACAACAACAAAGTGTGAGGGGGTGGCACTTCCCTGTGGGCATCCTCTGGTGCCTTCCTGTCCCTCTGGGAGTAGGAGTCAGGGCCGTGCAATGACCTCAGCTCCTGCCGCCGCCCTTGCTCACCCTGAATCAGCCACGCCACACACCACCGCACTTCCAGAACACTCTCCCGGGGATGTTCAGGCTCACCCTCACTCTCTTCAGATCTCCACTCCAATGTTACCTGACCAGAGATGTCTCCCCTGCAGGTAACAGCACCGCCCGCTCCATGCCCCTCCCATGCTCCAGGCCCTGCTCCGTCGTCTCCGTAGCCTGTGTCACCACCTCACATGCAACTGCTTCCATGTGACATATACACACGCGGATAACACTGTCTCTCCCCACTGGGCAGTGTGCTTTGTGGAGGTAGTAACTTTCCTTTGTTCCCCAGGCTGTTTTCCATTGTCCAGGTGCAAAGAGTTCATAAATCCGTCCCTGATAAAAATGCATGGATGAAAGGGGCCAAGGTGACTGTGAGGACGGCTGCTGGGCCGTGAGGAGGAAAGCTAGGCCAGCTGAGAGGAAGAGCACGCGGGGAGCGGCCGGGGAATGGGGGGACGCAGACCGAGCTCCTCCAGAGATGGGAGGAGAGCCGCCATCTCTGCCGTGCCAGAACCGATCTCCATGAGGCCTGAGTGTCTGCAAGGTCTGCGAGGTTGTACGTCGTAGCCTCACAACTGGGAATTCCCACCTCTTCCCTGGTGACAGTCAGGTTTATGTTCCTTGCCACCAAAATAGTCTTGACTTGCAACCACCCACCCATTCACGTCACCATCTTCCCCCCAGCCTCCCAGTCACCTCGACATCTAATCATCTGCCTACAAATCCAACTCTCCATCCTCATGAGCATCCCTCAGCCCAGCGTCCGTCCATCTACCCCCCAGCACATAACCAAACAACCCTCCCTCCCACAGCAGCCTTTCGAACACAGGCCCGATGGTGGAGGGCGGCCCGATGAAGAAGGGCCTTGAGCGCCAGGCTAAGACTCCAACATTATTACTCCACCCTGGGAGCTGTGGAAGGATTTGGAGCGGACACGTTGCACAATCCTATCCGTGTTTTTTGAAAAGTAACAGCAGCTATGAACAAGACGGATTGGGTGGGGGTGGGGGGGGGGCGTCTAAGGGCAAGAAGACCGGTTGGGCCAACAGTGCAATATTCCAGGTGGTGAGTGAGGGCAGAGGCATGGCAGCTAGAGGAAGGACGCTTCTAGGAGCACGGGTGGGCCCAGGCACCGTGCTTGCCCCACTCTCCACGGGGCTGCTCCCCCCCATACCTTCAGCCCACGCCGCCCAGGACGAGGAATTCCCAGGAGCTCCCAGGAGGCCCAACCCACAGCCAGTTCTTTCTGGACCCATCTGCAGAGTCCTCTGCCCTCAGCTCAAGCCCCTGAGCTAACGACGTTTCCAGAGTACACAGGCGCCCACCAGCTCGTCTCCCATCCCAGCCCTGGCTGCGGAACGCCGGGGCCTCTTCTCTGTTAATTTTCTCCACCTCCCCAGAGGCTGGGCCTCCAGCCCAGGGAAGTCAGGCCTGGGAGGCAGCCCCAGCTCCCTGCCCGCCCACGGAGGCTATATTGGGAGCAGACAACTCCCTACAGACACAGACTCCGGACTCGCCCTGCCGCGCTGCCCCAACCGATGTTACCTAGTATCCAAGCGGCGTGGGTGTTGCTCACATTTTCACTTGTTGGTTCAATCCTTTATTCATTCCACAAATATGTATGGATCTCCCAGTGTGATGGAGCCGGCACAGCAGGGTGTAGGGGGGCCCTGTATGTACATATATAGGCATCTGTCTAAATACTAATGGC
>NW_006290441.1:2267760-2269186 GCF_000327345.1 Myotis davidii
CAGGCACGTGCCCCGGGGAGGCAGCCATGACTCAGCAGCACGCGCTCTGTGCATACCTGTGCGGATGCGCCTGTGTGTGCCGGCACCAGCAGAGCCTCCTGCCCCCCAGGGGGTGGGGGAAGCGGTTGTGACTGACTCAGCTCTATACAGTGACTGGGCGCCCACAGGCCAGCTGTGACTTTAGGGCCCTGCCAAGCCAAACAGTCAGTGTTGGGTGCAAACTTTCTATGACAGGGTGCAGGGAAACGTCCCAGCCGGGAGCCCAGAAAGCAGGAGGGACTTCGCGGCCTGGGCCCTGCTGCATTCGCCCCTGGGACCCCCTACTGCCCCTCCACCACAGGTACAGGGCCCCGCCTCTCCACCCCTCTGGCCTGGCCTCCTGGAGACTGGGGGGCCACGCCCCACAGTGACTCCTCCATCACCTCACCCAAGCTCCCAGGTCGGCCTTTCCCCAATATCCGCACCCAAGCGTAGCCCTAGCAAGCACAGTCCCGGGACCCCTGCTGACCTCCAGGCTCCAGACCCCCTGCCTGGGCGGCGGCCCCAGAGGCCCCCCATCTTCTCCCTCTGGGTGCCTTGCCCTCGCTCTCCCTGGCTGTCTGTCTCCTTATCTGTCCCCGTCTATCTCTGTCTCTTCTCCAGGCAGGCTGTCTGCAGCCCACGCTTCACCAGAGTGGAGGTGCTGACAGGGTGTGGGTGTGGGGAGGACACTCTATGTCCCTTCTTGAGCCTTATCGGGAAAACTGCAGTCACGGCTCGGGCCTCGGGCTGGAATTCTGCCCTGGATGACCTTGCTCTGTTTGCTGGGGCCTCCACAGGGACAGCCAGGGTCAAACCAGGCAGGAAACGGCCCCTGCTGCGTGGCTGCCCCTGCTCCTCACTCACTCTCGCTGCCTCCAGCCAGCAGCCCCAGAGGCTCCAGTGGGGGGGAGGGGGGGGGCTGTCCCTTTCCTAGACACTTGCAGAACAGGGCCCAGGCCGGAGGGGGGACGGTGGGGAGATGAATCACAACCAACAGGCTCAAGGTGCCAGCAGCCCCTCCTTTGGCCCCCAGAGGAAATGCTGGGCTGAGGAGGAGCAGGGGCTGCCCCCATCACACACACACCCGCCCCCCAGGTGCCCCCCCGCAGGCCTGCACTGGCCGCCCCCGTACATACCAGGAATGGCTGGGAGAGGCCCTGGAGTCAGGACACATGGGTTTTGCCCCAGATCTGTCATTGCCTGTGTCCCCTTGGGCAATTGCCTCACTCTCTGGGCCTCACTTTCCTCATCTGTAAAATAGCGCCAGCGTTCTGGGTTGTTGAAGGTAAAAAAAAAAAAAAGCTCGGCGCGGCTGTGGGTCCCATCAGCCCTCGGCAGACTCGCTGTGGCCCGCTGCCCCCTCCCGGCCCCAGAGCGGCCTCCTTCCGGCCAGAGGAGCGAGGGG
>NW_006290441.1:2269380-2272083 GCF_000327345.1 Myotis davidii
CCTGCTGTGGGGCCGCCTCGCCCCCGCCCTGTGAGCCTGCGGCACCTCCTTTCCCCCCAAAGGTGTGACCGTGCCTCTGCCCAGGTCCCGGCGTCTCCGGACCGGCCGTGCAGGCGCCGGGTGGCGCGATGGTCCCTGATGAAGGCGGGCGAGTTCCTCTCGTAAAGGAGCCGAAATGCGGCCTGGGGGCTGCGCAGTCCCGCAGGTTGTGGAGGTGGTTAGAGCGACCCGCTGTTCTCATTGGGCACCTGCTTTTCTGTTTCCCACTTGGCCATGTGCGCGTGGCTTCTGCTAAGAAAAAACCTACAAACTGCGTGTTTAAAGAATCAGGTGGGGTCTCACTGACCGTCACGGGAATTCCACACGTTGGGGCCTGGTTTCTAGCCTCTCTGTCTGCATGAAGTCTGGGGGGGAGACGGGGCCCGGGCTGGAGGCTTTGGGATTGAAGATCATCCCTCACACACGCTGGGACCGACTGTCTTGAAGAAGGAAGGAAGGGCGCTGGCCGGGCCGCTCAGCTGGTCCGAGCGTCCTGGCCATAGGCAGGGCTGTGGGTTTGATACCCAGTCGGGCACATACAGGGATCACCCTGTGAATCCATACGCAAGTGGCACCACAAATCGATGTCTGTCTGTCTCTCTCTAAAAAAAAATCAGTAAGTAAAAGAAGGAAGGAGAAACAGTCCCCAGCCTGTGGGGTGGAGGAAACGCTCCAAACGGAGCAGAACTTGCTTCCTTGTTACCTCTGAGGACTCCGCTGTACGGAGGATTGTTTGAGGACAGGGACTTATTTCAGAAAGGGGCCGTTAAAGGGCGGCATCTACTAAGCACCTGCGAGGTGCCACATGCCAGCTGGCAATACAGCCGTGAGGCCAGGTCCCATCCTTGAGGTGCCCTGGGCTGGCCCTTGAGGGGGCTCATGGGAGCTGCAGAGTCACCTGCAGCTGCTAGGGGAGGCCCTGGAGGGGAGCGAACCACTCTGGCCCCAGAAAAGCTGTGACAGCCACCAGGAGGCCACAGCATTCCTGAGGGGAGGGCAGAGGCCGGGTCCTTCGGGCTCCGCTGGGAGGCTGTGGTCACAGGCCTCTGAGACCCACTTCATGTCCCGGCTGGGCCCCCAGAGGGCTGGTGTGCCGGGGGAGTGGGGGCCTTTCTGGGCGGGAGCCCCCACCCATGGGACTCATTTGTTCACTCAGCCACTCGCACATGTCGAATACCTGCCTTTGCAGAGCGCCTGCCTGTGGACGTGCAGAAAGCGCAGCCGGTGTTTCCCAAACTCTCCAGTCGCCTTGCATGGCTGGCCTGCCTCGGTCACCTGTGGGGTTTTCTCAGAACTTGCCCGTCCACCCAAAAATCCCCATTTTGAGGCCTGGCCCAGCCAAGATGGAAAGCCCCTCATCACGACTTTCTGAAGAAAAGGCAACAGGATGAGACGCGATGAAAGCTCGGGGTGAAGCGTGTCTCTGCGTGTGAGAAACCTTGAGGACACCGGGTGCCTCCCGGCGAAACACGCAGGGGACCCGTGGCCTGTGCAGACCCAAAGCTCACTGTGCAGGTGGCACAGGAGGTAGGACCCAGGTATGCGTCACTGAAACCTCCTTCCCAGCTCAGTGCTTCTGAAGGCCGAGCGGCGCACACTGAGCCCTCCTCCCACTCACTGCGCTGTGGGGCATCCGGGCCTCGGATTCGGGATGAAACCTGCCACCCATACACCTTCTTTTTTTTTTTTTTAACCTTTATTGTTGAAAGCATTACATAGGTCCTCCTTTCCCTCCATTAACCTCGTCCAGCTCGATCCCGTCCTCCCCCCACCCAGGCCCGCACCACCGCACTGTCTGTGTCCACGGACTCTGCATATACAGTGGGGCCTTGACTTACGAGTGCTCCGACTAACGAGTTTTTTGAGATACCAGCTGTCTCTTGGCCGATTTTTTGCATTGAGTTGATAGAGTAATTTGAGTTAACGAGCTCGGTCTTGGAACAAATTAAACTCATAAGTCAAGGCCCCACTGTATGCATACCAGTCCATTGGTGGATCTCTTCCCACCCACCCTCCCCTGCTTTCTCTCTGAGGTTCAGCTCTGTTCATGCTTCTGTCTCTGGGCCTGTTTTTGATCATCAGTTTATTTGGTTCATTCGATCCCACATGTGAGTGAGATCCTGTGATGCCTGTCTTTCTCTGACTGACCCGTGCACCTTTCTTGAACAGCCTGTGTGTTCTCTGTAAACAAATGTTTCAGACACAAATGCCCTCCAAGTGGGAACAGGGAGCCCAGTGGGTGCCGGAAGCCAATTCCAGCATGACAGCAGGGCTGAATCTGGGAATGGCTGATGGCATTTCCCCAAACCTGAATAGGATACATTAAATTGTTTGTTTGCTGCCAGACAGCTCAGGGCATCTTAATCTACTTGTTATTGCCTCCTACTGGCCAAACACCTGAACAGCGGTAGGCTAATTCTCCCCAATCTGACAATGGACTGTGTATACGAAACCTGACCCTTTGAAGTGTCTATCTCCCCCTCGACCAGGACAATTTGTGGTAATAAAAAGCATGGGGTCCCCTTTGAAGTATATCTCCCCCTCGACCAGGACAATTTGTGGTAATAAAAAGCATGGGGTCTGAGAACCAAGATGGCGGCATAGGTTAACGCCAGAGTTTGCTGCCTCGAACAACCACTTCAAAAGTGAAACTAAAAGACGCGG
>NW_006290441.1:2275910-2278414 GCF_000327345.1 Myotis davidii
ACCCAGCGTGGGCTGCTGGTCACAGCAGAGAGGTTTGGCTGAGGGCAAGAGGCCGGATGACACGGGACAGGAAATGAGGGATTCAGATGGGGAGAGGGGCAGGCTACGGCTGGGGGCTGACCAGAAGGGGGTTGCTAAACAAGCTTCCCTCTCCCCACCTCTCACACCCTGGCCTTCGGCAGGGCACTGTGCCTGCTGTGGAGGAGGCAGACACAGCCGGGAGGAAGGCTTCATTCCTGTGGGCACACACCCCTAAGAACAGTGTGCTCTGTCTACACGGTGGGCACAGAAGCAATCTGAGGCTAGCCCTGTGGGAACTTAGCGTCCACCACAGTTTACCCACAACCCAAGGCTGGAGGCTCAAGCCACCTCAGAAGGGTCAATGGGAGCTGAGCCTGGGACTAGAGGGTGGACATGTCAGCTGGGGGGTGGGGGATAGAAACAGAGGTAAAAGGTTTGATGTCCACATGTATTTAAAGGACCTGCGAGGAGGCAGAGGGTGTGATGAACTCATCCTGGAAAAGGTCAGGATCTGATCTGTCCCCTCCGGGTCCTTCTCTGCAAACTGAGGGGCCTGGGCCCGCTGCCTTCTCGGGACGAGCTGGCTGCCGCAGCCGAGAAGCCCTGCGGTCAGACAGCAAGCTGCACGCATCTTGAGTATAAAGTTGGCAGTTTATTCTATAACCCCTGCCCGTTTCCAGCATCCGAGAAGGTTCTCCTGTGCCCTTTTCCAGTTAACACCCTCCCCCACTCACCCCCCTAGGTAACCACGATTCTGACCTTGGCATCCACAAATTAGCTGGGCCAGTCCTGCAAGTCAATACAAATGGAATCATTCCGTTCTGGTTGGCCTGTTTGCACAACATAATGCCTGAGATCCATCTCGTGGCTGCCCCTCTCAGAGATGTGATTTCAATTAGCGTGGCCTCCTGACTCTGCCGCGATTCACCGTCTGTTCTCTGCTGATGGGCTTCTGGCCTGGGGCCATCCTACAGGCTGCGGTGACCCTCCTCGTGGGGCTCTGGTGGACTCGTGCCTCCTCCTGGTTGTGGAGCCACTGGCCTGTCTTTAGTAGATACTGCCACCTAGTTTCCCCGAAGTGGAGGGGTGACTTTTGCAGGTCTCCACCTGAACGTATAAAGAAGGACGTAGAGGGCGGAGAGGAAAGAACATTCCTTAAACAAATCCCAAGACAGGTTCTTTCAGCACCTGCTATGAGTTGATAAAAACTGAGCAGAGCCTCTCCCACTTCCCTGCGGCCGGACCTTCGCCGATCCTCGTTCCTCTGGGGCCGTTGGGCCTGGTGGGAGGCGTTGCACCAGTGCTCGGCTCCGTGAGGCACGTTGCTGCCTGGCCGCACACAGAACACACCCTCACCATCTGCTGGGTGGTTCTGCCGGGCCTGCCGGGTGCGCAGCTCAGCCACTCACAGAGAAACCAACGCACGGCAGCTCTTCCGCTTCCTGCCTCAGCAGCCTGCATCACAGGCTTTCAGACAGACCCAAAACAACTCCCTCCGACCTCTGTGCAAAAGGCATTCAGGGTTTCTGATGACAGGGCCCCACGCAGGTGCCAAAGCTCCTGCCCACCAATCTCTGCCAGCTCACAGAGCAAACGGCCTCTCTGCCTTCCAGGCGCTGCACCCCATTTATACCAACTCCTGGGGTGCCTTATAGGGAAACCCTGCCTCCCAGGGCCTGTCGTGTTCTGGGCAATAGAACGTGCCTTTCTGTAGAGCAACCTCAGCACTACTGACATCTTAGGCCGGATGATTCTTTGCGCCCAGGGGGCTGTGAATTGAGGGACGTTTGGCAGCGTCCCTGCCTCTACCCACTGGATGCCAGGAACACCCCGCGCTGTGACAACCGAAAACGTCTGCGGACATTGCCAAATGTCCCCAGGGGCAAACTCACGCCTGGTGGAGGGCCACTGCAGCAGGGAGACCAGTTTTTAAACACCCACCAGCCAGCGCACCCTCTCCCTCTCGAAGGGGGAGGTCAGCTACCCGAGACTCCATCAGGTTGGATGCGTGGCCACCTGTGTCCACAGCAGGAGTTTTACTCTTGGCAACCAAAACAGGACAGATGTTGGCACCAAAACATGAAAAACCACACCGTTGACTCTGGGAAAACTGAAAGACACATGAATATGGGAAGCAGAGGTAAGAGGACTTGGAAGTAAGAGCAACAATGAGGGAGACATGGTCTCTGTAAGTTCCCGTCTGTGAGCGGACACGGTTCCTACATCAGTGGCTCAGACACCGAACACAGGGCCATGGTTCACTTGGTGACGACACTGGTGTGAGGCCCACACTGCAAACCCAGTGTTTTCAGGAGGCGTCCTCCCCCCCCCCGAGTCCAGCTCCTTGTATGAAAACACAGACACACACACACAACTTCATGGGACTATTTTATTAAATCGAACAGTTTTACATGTATGTTGTTCTGGGTTTGTTTGTTTTTTTATTTTCTTTCTAAGTCCATTTTTTAAAAATCATATAAAAT
>NW_006290441.1:2295648-2311991 GCF_000327345.1 Myotis davidii
AGTGAGGGTGGGGGGGGGGCGGGAACTGGGAGGAGGGGAGTTATGGGGGGAAAAAAGAGGAACAAATGTAATAATCTGAACAATAAAGATTTAAATTAAAAAAAAAAAAAGCATGGGGTCGTGAGACGAGGAGATCTTAGTTTCCTTTAAACTAGGCTCCTCTGACCCCCAAATGCCTTTCAAAATTATATTTTGTCTCTGGACTCCTATTTAATCTATGTACAGCCTTCTCCAGATTTCCCGAACCCTTCTTAATGCTGGAACAAGAACCCAGCAAGTGGGCAGCGTCGGACAGAGGCTGCATTAGAGGAGGGGCAGGGCCTGGGCTTCCGCAGGGAGGAGAGGGACAGATGAGCAGGGTGGCAGCGGTCCTGGCACCCCGAAACCAGTCTGAGGGCAGACAATGTGTCTCCTCAGGGGAGCGAGCCCAGGGTCCTGACTGACCCATCAGGGCGGGTGGAGACCATGAGAAGCCGGATGACACGGGACAGGAAATGAGGGATTCAGATGGGGAGAGGGGCAGGCTACGGCTGGGGGCTGACCAGAAGGGGGTTGCTAAACAAGCTTCCCTCTCCCCACCTCTCACACCCTGGCCTTCGGCAGGGCACTGTGCCTGCTGTGGAGGAGGCAGACACAGCCGGGAGGAAGGCTTCATTCCTGTGGGCACACACCCCTAAGAACAGTGTGCTCTGTCTACACGGTGGGCACAGAAGCAATCTGAGGCTAGCCCTGTGGGAACTTAGCGTCCACCACAGTTTACCCACAACCCAAGGCTGGAGGCTCAAGCCACCTCAGAAGGGTCAATGGGAGCTGAGCCTGGGACTAGAGGGTGGACATGTCAGCTGGGGGGTGGGGGATAGAAACAGAGGTAAAAGGTTTGATGTCCACATGTATTTAAAGGACCTGCGAGGAGGCAGAGGGTGTGATGAACTCATCCTGGAAAAGGTCAGGATCTGATCTGTCCCCTCCGGGTCCTTCTCTGCAAACTGAGGGGCCTGGGCCCGCTGCCCTCTCGGGACGAGCTGGCTGCCGCAGCCGAGAAGCCCTGCGGTCAGACAGCAAGCTGCACGCATCTTGAGTATAAAGTTGGCAGTTTATTCTATAACCCCTGCCCGTTTCCAGCATCCAAGAAGGTTCTCCTGTGCCCTTTTCCAGTTAACACCCTCCCCCACTCACCCCCCTAGGTAACCACGATTCTGACCTTGGCATCCACAAATTAGCTGGGCCAGTCCTGCAAGTCAATACAAATGGAATCATTCCGTTCTGGTTGGCCTGTTTGCACAACATAATGCCTGAGATCCATCTCGTGGCTGCCCCTCTCAGAGATGTGATTTCAATTAGCGTGGCCTCCTGACTCTGCCGCGATTCACCGTCTGTTCTCTGCTGATGGGCTTCTGGCCTGGGGCCATCCTACAGGCTGCGGTGACCCTCCTCGTGGGGCTCTGGTGGACTCGTGCCTCCTCCTGGTTGTGGAGCCACTGGCCTGTCTTTAGTAGATACTGCCACCTAGTTTCCCCGAAGTGGAGGGGTGACTTTTGCAGGTCTCCACCTGAACGTATAAAGAAGGACGTAGAGGGCGGAGAGGAAAGAACATTCCTTAAACAAATCCCAAGACAGGTTCTTTCAGCACCTGCTATGAGTTGATAAAAACTGAGCAGAGCCTCTCCCACTTCCCTGCGGCCGGACCTTCGCCGATCCTCGTTCCTCTGGGGCCGTTGGGCCTGGTGGGAGGCGTTGCACCAGTGCTCGGCTCCGTGAGGCACGTTGCTGCCTGGCCGCACACAGAACACACCCTCACCATCTGCTGGGTGGTTCTGCCGGGCCTGCCGGGTGCGCAGCTCAGCCACTCACAGAGAAACCAACGCACGGCAGCTCTTCCGCTTCCTGCCTCAGCAGCCTGCATCACAGGCTTTCAGACAGACCCAAAACAACTCCCTCCGACCTCTGTGCAAAAGGCATTCAGGGTTTCTGATGACAGGGCCCCACGCAGGTGCCAAAGCTCCTGCCCACCAATCTCTGCCAGCTCACAGAGCAAACGGCCTCTCTGCCTTCCAGGCGCTGCACCCCATTTATACCAACTCCTGGGGTGCCTTATAGGGAAACCCTGCCTCCCAGGGCCTGTCGTGTTCTGGGCAATAGAACGTGCCTTTCTGTAGAGCAACCTCAGCACTACTGACATCTTAGGCCGGATGATTCTTTGCGCCCAGGGGGCTGTGAATTGAGGGACGTTTGGCAGCGTCCCTGCCTCTACCCACTGGATGCCAGGAACACCCCGCGCTGTGACAACCGAAAACGTCTGCGGACATTGCCAAATGTCCCCAGGGGCAAACTCACGCCTGGTGGAGGGCCACTGCAGCAGGGAGACCAGTTTTTAAACACCCACCAGCCAGCGCACCCTCTCCCTCTCGAAGGGGGAGGTCAGCTACCCGAGACTCCATCAGGTTGGATGCGTGGCCACCTGTGTCCACAGCAGGAGTTTTACTCTTGGCAACCAAAACAGGACAGATGTTGGCACCAAAACATGAAAAACCACACCGTTGACTCTGGGAAAACTGAAAGACACATGAATATGGGAAGCAGAGGTAAGAGGACTTGGAAGTAAGAGCAACAATGAGGGAGACATGGTCTCTGTAAGTTCCCGTCTGTGAGCGGACACGGTTCCTACATCAGTGGCTCAGACACCGAACACAGGGCCATGGTTCACTTGGTGACGACACTGGTGTGAGGCCCACACTGCAAACCCAGTGTTTTCAGGAGGCGTCCTCCCCCCCCGAGTCCAGCTCCTTGTATGAAAACACAGACACACACACACAACTTCATGGGACTATTTTATTAAATCGAACAGTTTTACATGTATGTTGTTCTGGGTTTGTTTGTTTTTTTATTTTCTTTCTAAGTCCATTTTTTAAAAATCATATAAAATATGTTTACTATATCTTAGAAAATTAGCAAAAAAAATTAAGATTGTTCAGCATATTACATTGTACAATTAGGTAAGAATGTTTGAAAATTTATAAATATTTTGTTCCCTCAAGACGGCACATGACAAAAATACACTTTTAAAATGTTTTCATAGGTAATTCCTATAAATGATCATCCTCCCGTTTATTAAGTAAAAGGCCGGTTAGGACAAGCATTCCCACACTCCTGAAACGTTCTGTACAGTAACTACATGTGAAGCAAGGGGTCCGTCAGCACGTTGACAACTGAAACCATTTTTAAATCTTAGGAGGAATCCAGTTACTCTCAAAATATCATTCCACACGGGATCCACTTAGTCCATCTATGGGCCTTGATTCATAAGTACAGCAGGTCCTTGAATAACATCGTTTTGTGCAACACTGATCTGTTACGATGTTGAGGAGATACCACGAAAACTTCACGCTGGTCTTTATGAATTAGCCTGCGGGAAAACTGGTTTTGCTGTGGACGTCTCTTCGCTTAGGGTCGGAGAACCAGTCGATAATGTTAAGTGAGGACTTACTGTATCTGTCTGAGCCAAAGCACTGTTTAAAAGGATGTGTACGGCCCCGAAGCCAGATGTCAGTCAGTGACACCGTGCTTTAAACAGAAACCTGCACAGCCACACCCGCGGACTGTGGCCGCTCAGTCGAGGCACGGTCCATGGGCAGCTGCCAGCTTCCGTCTCTGAGCAGCACAGTCAAGGGCATCCCGTGTGAAGTGCCGGCAACTGGCCAATCTAGGTACTGGGAGGAGGACATGTGCTGCAGAAGGAGATGAGGACCCGAGTCCACGGAGGTCCAAGCATCCAGGGACCCAGAGCACCAACCCGCACCCCCCCTCCCCCCAACAGGACGACGGTGACGCTGACAAGAATGAGAGCTACAAAGGAATTTCCAGAAGCGGCAGTTTTCAAAGAAAGAGCCTGAAAGTGTTGACTTTTCTCCTTTCCAGATAAGCCCTTATCTGCAGGAAGAGGACCAAGGCTTCCGCAGTATCTGGACCGAACGGGAGGTTGACGGAAGAAGGGTTAGAAGCAGCAAAGCCAGTTCCTTTTGTCTTTCGCATCAAGCCCTCCAGCTGCACGCGGAGCCCAGCGGCGGCCGGGACGCTGCCGCGGTCACTCGGTGCCCTTCTTCCCTTTCCAGCTCTTCTGCCGCTCCTCCAGCTCCGCCTGGGTGAACGCGGCAGGGCCCCAGTGAGTGATCAGGTGAGGGTTTTTGGAACCTGAAAGACAAACAGGCTTTAAATACAGGAAGTGCTGTGTTCTTCCACTGGCATGATCATTTTCCCACAGACAAAACAGTGACTTTCCCACTGATTTCTTCTCCGAGGAACATCCGTAAGAGCCACAGCAGCCAAAGCAACTTGAACAGTGGTTCTCAACCTTCTGGCCCTTTAAATCCAGTTCCTCATGTTGTGGTGACCCCCCCAACCATAAAATTATTTTCATTGCTACTTCACTGTTCTTTTACCCTGCGAAAGGGTCGTTCGACCGCCAAAGGGGTCACGACCCACAGGTTGAGAACCGCTGAACTAGAAAATGTGCACAAAGGGATCACCGGGCCTTCGCGTCTGTTCAAGGGGCAAGTAAGTCAAGAGACACTTGCCCTGAGCAGCTTGGCTTCTGCGCGTTGGGGCTGAAGAAGTCTCTCTGCACAAGCCTGATGCACACAATGAAACAGAAGGACAGACCGAAGACACCCACAGCTGTTACCTGGTTCTATCAGGCGGATGAGCCCTTCGTGCTGGGCCACTTTGTCCTTCCAGCTCTTGGTCTTACTAGTTGCCATCTCCAGCTTCTTCTTAACGCCCTGAAACAGAGGAAGTTTTGGATTTGGCAACACACACTGGCAGTTGAAGAGCCAAACAACAATAGCCACTTCCCATCAGCTCAGTTTTCTCCGTGAGCCCTCCCAGCCCTCTGAGCAGCAGGGGCCCGCAGCGCCCCCAGATGCAGGTGAGGAGACTAGGATTCCGAGCAGTTGAGTGTCACACCGAGGACCTAATCCACACTGGTTACAGGTGCATGTCAAGTCCCGGGTGCCTGCCTCTTGGCTCCAAGTCCACCCTCCCTTGCCCAGCCGTGGCTCTAGGGTATGTCTTCCCACCAGCGGGCACCATCTCAGCTCTGTCAGCCGAGGGGGCTGAAGGGAGAAGGGGCTCGGCTTCCCAGTTCCACTAGGCTCTTCCCGGCGGCCCCCATGGCATGTGGGACACCCGTGGTGCCCCCCAAGGGGTTTCAGTGGCACCTCCCTGTGGCAGCTTCGGCCAGGGCCCCAGAGGCGGCCCCAGTGAGCTCCGTGGGCACAGCACCTCCGGGAGCTTCCCTGCCGTCCAGTGACCATGGCTGTGCCTCCCCAAGGAGGCCCGGGTCCCAGCACTGGGCTTACGGGGACCCTCCAGGCGTGTCCTTCCTGGGTGCTCTGCCTCAGTCCTGCTCCTGCCATTCCCATGCTCTTAGAGTCTTCTCTACCACTTCAAAGGGGATCCGGTTATAGTTAATACTTGTTTATATTCAATTTCCCCTGTTCCAGTTACTGTGTGGGTTCCATCTCCTGAGTGGACTCTAACCGACTTGCCTCACCGCCTTTCTTCTTACTTCCAGCTAAGCAAAATTCCTATTATGGCTTCTTGCCACTAAGCCAATGTTCTCTCATTTTAAAAAAGCGTGTCTGCCCGGCCGGTGTTGCTCAGTGGATAGAGCGTCCACCTGCAGACTGAAGGGTCCCGGGTTCGATTCCGGTCAAGGACATACACCTCAGTTGCAGGGGCATGTGCGGGAGGCAACCAATAGATGTGTCTCTCACATCGATGTTTTGCTCTCTCTGTCTCTCCCCTCCCTCCCACACTAGCTAAAAACCAATGGAAACATCCTGGGTGAGGATTAACAACAAAACAAAAAGCTTGGCCCTAACCGGTTTGGCTCAGTGGCTAGAGCGTCGGCCTGCGGACTAAGAGGTCCCGGGTTTGATTCCGGTCAAGGGCATGTACCTTGGTTGCTGGCACATCCCCAGTGGGAGGCGTGCAGGAGGCAGCTGATCGATGCTTCTCTCTCATCGATGTTTCTAACTCTCTATCCCTCTCCCTTCCTCTCTGTAAAAAATCAATAAAATATATTTTTTTTAAAAAAGAAAAAGCTTGTTTTTAACCATTTAAATGCACATTTGCCGTGTAGGCTACCTCGTACTGCTCAAGCGCCTGCTTCCGCTCCAGCTCCAGCTGCTCCAGCTGCGCCATGGCTTCCTGAAGGGCCCGCTCCTTCATGATGCGCTGGTTCTCCAGCTCCTGCTTCTCCGCCTCGGTTGTCTCGATGGCCTGCTGCTGCTCCAGGTGCCACCTCTCCAGCTCCGCCCTCTTGGAAGACTCTTCCTCCAGCAACCTGCAATGTGGGAGCTCAGGATCATGGGGGCCCCGGCCTCCACACCTGACCCCCCACGTGACGAGGCACTCGAGCAGGAGACTCTCCAAGGTCACCCCATCCGCCTCTCTCGTGCTGCAAGGAGGAAACTCGGACCCAGAGGCCCGTGTTCACAGGACATGCCCCACGCGTCCTGCTCCAAACTGTTTCACCCTCTTTTGGAAAAAAAATTAATGACATTTAAGGAGGCTTACTGTGCCTTGAGCTGGGCCAATAGTTAAGTATATTCCGAATTAATCCTCACAATAAGCTTAAGATGAAGAAAGTGAGGCACAAAGGTTAAGTGACCTGACCACGTCGTTTGCCTGGCAGGTGGCAGGGCCACGTTCTGAAATTTGCCTGGTTACGCCAACATCTAAACACTTTTCATCTGTAAAAACCTATCACAGAGGAAAAAGCTGACAAACTAATGAAGGTGAGGGAAGGAGGAACTAACAAAAGGTAGAATAACAATAGAAACCATTTACTAAACAATTACTACATGCCAAGCACTTTACCGTCCTCATCATCAACCCCACAAACAAGGCGCTATCATTTCTACGTTATACATGAAGCCACTGAAAAGCAAACATGTAGCAATGGGTTTCAACCCAGGTCTGTGTGACTCCAAATCCCATGTAATAAAAGGCTAATATGCAAATAGACCGAACGGCGGAACAACCGAACAACTGGTTGCTATGATGTGTGCTGAACACCGGGGGGCATGCACAGAATATGGCAGGCGTTGGCTGCAGTGGGATGGTGGAGCAGGTGAGCGAGGGTACCAGACCAAGGCAGGGCGCCGGTTGCTGTCATCGGGGCGAGCCCCTGGTGGTTACTGAAAATTCTTTGCTCCCGCACGACACGGTCCCGCCTGGCACTTGCACCTGCTGCCGGCGCCAGCTCCGCTCACACCCACTGCCGGCAATGGAGCCACTGCTCGCACCCACTGCCAGTGCCCTATGCCAGCCCCGATCACTAGGCGCCATCAGTGGATGTGAGCGGCGGCTGCTGGCCCCAATCGTCCCTGAGGGCTTCTCCACCTCCCCCTACTCCTGAGGGGCGATGGGGGCAGCAGCCACCACTCGCACCTGCTGACGACACCACCCCAATTGCTTCGCGCCATCAGTGTCAGCAGGTGCTAGTGGGCCGGCGCCATCAGTGTGTGGGAAAGGCAGTGGCAGGAGCGGGGCTTCAGGCAGACAGGGGACCATGGGGGGATGGGGCTGCAGTGGGAGGGGCTGGGCGGGGGTGCAGAGGATGGGCTGAAACCTGCCCCTGTGCCCACTGCAGCCTCGTGGCCCACGGTTCCTTTCAAGGTGCACGAATTCGTGCACTGAGCCCCTAGTGTTACCATAATAGGCTACCTGTCTGAGAACTTCCAGATACTTAGGTATTTAAATCAACTAAACCAACAGACAACCCAAACCTGTCCCCAAAGCACAGACACTGGTCAGATGCCAGCCCAGGACAGGACGCACCGCTCGTGTCTGGACCATCAGTAACAAGCCATACAGCAGGCCAGTTATTACCCGAGAACATCTGCTCTTCTAAAACCAACAGCAAAGGAAGTAAAGTAACAGACTCCACACCCCTATCTAACCACCCCCCACCCCCAACTACTCCACCCTAACCCCCAACCACAGCTCTGTCAAAATTCCCCCGACAACACCCTGCGAGGTGGTTGCCCAACTCGGCTCGAATACCCTGTGTGATGGGCCACTCGCTGCATTATAGACGGAGCCCGTTGCTTTGTGGGCAGCCTCGATCCTGGGAAAGGTCTTCCTCAGCCAAGATGAGCCCTCCCGCCTCCCATCCCTAGCACCACAGAGGCCAATCGGTGCCCCTGGGATGTCTCTTGGGCTGCGATGTCCACACCTGCACACCCTGCGAGTGTGGTCTGACCAGTGCAGTCCACTCCCCCGCTCGCGTGGACCTATTACCCCCTCCCGTGGTCCTTCCTAGGTGCTGGGACACAGCAGTGAATAAGACTGGAGGGCCTGCTTCTTCACCCCAGTGTGAGAGGATGGAGGGGGAAGGACACTGGCAGCGTGCAGGCAGCCCAGCATCTGAACCCCCTTCACAGGTCTAGAGAAGCCGGCATAGATGGTGTCGTGATGGAAAGCAGGGCGCACCTCCCGCTACAGAAGCCGCAGGTGATGCCTGCCCCTCCTGCCCCTTGGCAGCCAGGACACGAGGAAAGCCTGGGCTTGCTAAGCAGCTGCCCCTCCTGGATCTTCGCCTCTGAGGCAACGGACACAAAGAAGCAGAGACAGTGGGGAATTTATCGTGGCAGCAGTAGCCACGATCCAGTGGTGGCAGAAGCAGCCACCGACACGGTGCCAATGTCGGCACCACGGCCTCCTGACTGGACTCTTCCCGTGGCCTGGTTTGGGCTGGGGTTTGGTTCCTGCCTGGGTCCCAGGCCTGGCCACCTGCTGTTCTGTGGAACTGGAGAACTACCTAAGAACCTTCCCAGGAATTGTTTGATTACTGTAGCCAACGCAAGCTGTTTCTGTGGTTTGCAAACAAGCCCCTGACCAAAGAATCTAACCTCTCTGTTTCCTCATTTACAGAAAAGCTATAGGAACGACACCCACCATCAAAGGTTTGCTGATGCATTAAATGTGACAATGCGTGTAAGGTACTTAGAACAGCATCCATCACATAGAAAATGCTGACTGAAGCAGCTTTTGTTATTACGGGAGGAATTATTGCCTCATTAGCTCTGGATTCTCACATTCACTCAGGCTAACCTGAGAGTAGATGAGGTTTTTGGCAATCACTTCACAAGGAAAGTAAAACTCCGAATCTTTTCGAATGAATTTCTATTCAGCCAGGTCTCCTGGATCCTATACTTGATCTGTTGGTAATATTTTTTAAAAAAAAAATTATTGATTTCAGTAAGGAAGGGAGAGGGAGAATAGAAACATCAATGATGAGAGAGAATCATTGTTCAGCTGCCTCCTACACACCCCACACTGGGGATTGAGCCCCCAACCCAGGCATGTGCCCTGACCAGGAATCGAACCGTGACCTCCTGGTTCATAGGTCGAGGCTCAACCACTGAGCCATGCCGGCTGGGCACATACAATTTCTTTAGTAAAAGATTTCTCTTTCCATAAAGCAAACACTTTCCATTGTTTCTGTTACTTAGAGAAACATCAATGAAGAGAGAGAATCAATGGTCAGCTGTCCCTTACACACCCCACACTGGGGATTGAGCCCCCAACCCAGGCATGTGCCCTGACCAGGAATCGAACCGTGACCTCCTGGTTCATAGGTCGAGGCTCAACCACTGAGCCACGCCAACCGGGCTTCTGCTGCTATTTTGAACTATCTTCTTGGTATCAAACCATCATTCCAGCCTGTCGGTATCTTTTGAAGAATTCTCATTTTGACATTCTACATATTATCTCTCTTCCTCATCTGTAAGCGAGATAAAGGAACAGAAGCCAACACTGAGTGACTAGCAAACGCCAGGCCTTGCACAAGCAGTCTGCATGCATTCTCTCGTGTCATCTCCTCAACCCTGCAAGGTGGGCAGTTACCCTCCGTCTATGGATAAGGAACTGAAGGCTCAACGCAGTGAAATGGCTCTTCTAAAGTTAGAAAAGTAGCTAGAAAGTAGCTGGGAGCCAAACCCAGACCTCACTCCGAGCTCGGTTCCTCACTGCCTTCACATACGTGAAAACTATCACACGTGGAAGAGACTGTTGTTCCAAGAGGCCCCCGTGAGTAGAACTTGGATCCGCTGAGTTATCCACAAAACACCTGTGGGTGCTTGCCGTGTGCCAGGCGCGGCACCCGCTGCTGAGGCTGCAGCCATGACTGAAGTGTGCCGCAGGCCTCACAGGCCCGAAACGCAGTGGGAGGAAGTTATAATGGGACAGGCGATGGCTCAGCCTCAAGAACTTTCCAATAGCTGGGTTTTCCCAATGTCAACTGAACAGTTTTCTTCTGAGTTCCCATTCAGAAGAGGCTAGCGAACCTTCAGGTTACACATCAAAAAAATAAACTTCAATTTTAATATATCAAAAAATTGACAAGACCCCGATGGCGCAAGTCAAAGTTCTTGCACTTAAACAAGTTACTATATAAAGCATCTCTGGGGAGCCTGGCTGGAGTGGCGCGGCGGTTGAGCATCCACCCAGGAACCAAGAGGTCGCTGGATGGATTCCCAGCCAGGGCACATGCCTGGGTGGGGGGCTCAATCCCCAGTGAGGGATGTGCAAGAGGCAGCCAATTAGTGATGTTCCTCTCTCGTCAATGTTTCTATCTGTCCCTCTCCCTTCCTCTCTCTCTCAAATCAATAAAGACATATTTAAAAATAAATAAATAAAGTATCTCTGGGGACATAGTGAGATAATGTTAAGGCACTGACAGAGAAAGGGTCTTCCAGTGGGAGAAAGAGATGCCAGCTATTCCAAGAACGACGGAATATTGCTAGAAGAAAGGGCGGGAGGATTAACTAAAAAGCCCTCGACATATACCCTTCACCTAAGGCTGTTTCATTTCCTTAGAGGGAGCCTTAAGTGTTTCTACCTCAACTCCATGAGGACTTCCCTTGATTTGCTACCGAGAAAGGCCTGTTCTGGGAGTGGGAGCAAGAAGAAAGCCCCCTTTGCCAATCTGACAAAATGACCCTCTGAACCAGGCCGTGCCTTCCGGGATTGCAAAGGAGGGACTGGCCGTGCTTAAAAATGACCACCAGAGGGCGTCAGTTTACCCATTTCAAGTTCCAAAAACTAAGTTAAAAGAAAAATAATTGAAAGTAGCAAAATAAATACCGTATACTCATAAAGTGGCTTTTGCACATCAAGAAAAAGTTAATTTTTGTACAGAAATTTCAGCTTATTGGTGCAAATCTGTACATATGTAACAGCTACATTTGCACTCAAAAGGTTGAAACCATTTTGCTATGTACTTAAATCAGAATGTACAAAATAATTAGCCAGAGTTTTTTAAATAGCAATACTCATTCCTGGCTCCTACCTACAGATGTTTTGATTCAGTAAATGTGGGACAGGCCCTACATGTGTATTTTTTTTTAATTTTACAGATGATTCTAATATTTACCACTGGTTAAAAGCCACAAGTTTTATCCAAAATTATCCCTTATTCAAAATCACTCATTTACAAAATAACTAATCTATAATAATAAAAGCATAATATGTTAATTAGATCAGATGTCCTTCCGGATAAAGCAGGAGCTGCGAGGGAAGTTGGGGTCCTGGGTGCCAGAGGGCAGCAGGGGGAATTTCATGCATCGGGCCTCTAGTATTTTAATAAGTTTCTAGAGATATCTGGTTCCCTCTGTGATCCAATCTCTGCTGTGTTATAATCAACCTCTCCAAACTGCAGGGGAGTAAAATATATATCACAGCTCTCCTGTGAGTTCTCTGCACAGGGTAATCTATGAACTCCCAGCACACCAAAAATAATAAAGAGGCCCCAAACCATCTTGTGCCCGTAGAATGCCTCTCTTTGGAAGTCACATAGACTCAAACCTTGCCGGTAAGTGAACCTTGTGCCAACATCAATGGCAACTGGGTGGCAGTTCTAAGAATCTAGTTAACATCACAGGGCATTGAGCACACACCTGTGGGACTGTAAATGCCAGGCAATATGCTAAGCATTTGATTTTCTACTTAGAAGGTCATTTTTCCTTAATAGGATTAAAATTTTCAAAACCTATTTATTTTTAAAATCATTTTGGCAAAGTGTACAACGAAGACCTCCTCTCTCCTCTTCCTGCCTAAATATTAAGCGAGCCTCCTCTGCCGCTCCACATGAGAACGGCAGCCGTGGGAAATCTACCGGGCCGTCCCGCAGCTGTTCCCCAAAGCGGAGGCACAGCTCGAAGCCTGCGTGCACCTGCGCTGACCAGCCGGCCACTGGGTCAGTGTGCTTAGTGAAGACAAGACAGCGTAAAGAACACAAAGGGAAGCAAGTGGGAGATGAAGCGGAGAGCTCCAATTTCACGTTCGGGTCTTCATTCTACCCCATCCTCCCTGCTGCTACAAAGACCAAAAACACAGAGTTCTCATCCGAGAACATGACTATCACAAATAGTGAACCTGGCTTTAAAAGCTCTAAGCTTTTAAAAGGGTGGGGAACCTTTTTGCTGCCAAGGGCCATTTAGATATTTATAACATCATCCACTTAATATAATTCACTCAATATAAACGTATGTTGCCATGACAAAAGCTCCTAGATTTACTGAATTTCGAGTCCGACCTGCGGTTGCCTTGGCAGGGCCAGACCAAATGATTTCACGGGCCTTGTACGGCCCATGGGCCCGACGTTCCCCACCCCTGCTCTAAGGGAAAAAACAGTCTAGCTTTTAAGAAGTTCTAAAAGTAAGATTTTGAATAATAATTATTTAAAGAATCTCACTAATCCCAAATGACCAAATGAAAACTGATTTCCTCCTTCTCCCCCAAAAGAGGCTGCAACTTGGCGTGAAGCAGGCCCCTGTCTCCATACCAAGGGCTCTTCTCTGGTCCGGAACATGCCGGCGAAGCCAGGGTCTCGCCAGAGCTGATCCTGGGTCCCCGGGCATTCTAGCTGGGCACCCCGTCCAACACACCGAGACTGCTCTGAAATACCGGTCAGGTCTACGGCCATACCACCCTGAACGCCCCGATCTCGTCTGAAATACCGGTCAGCCCGCAGCCCCAGAAGCGAGGCTCTCCCAGCGCCCCGACTGAGAACAGACAACGCAGCCAGCGAGCCTCCAGGTCTCTCTTTCTCCACCAGCGTCAGCCATGCCTAGAAACTCTGCAAAGGCAAGTACACAAACGGATGGGCACCTGGCCTGAAGCTTCCGCACAGTCTCTTCATCTTGCCGGGCCTGCCGCTCATCCTCAAGGGCCTCCTGCAGCTTTACGTACATGTCTTCCAGCTCCCGCACTCGCTGCAAATACTGTTCCAGTTCACAGGACTTTTGGGCAACCTGTTCTTCCATCTGCTGTCGGATCTGACGGTAGAAAAGGGTCATATTCAATCGCAGGCTGGCCTCACCCTCAGGGAAACCCTCCCACTCCACCACCGTCCTGAGGGGTTGCCACTGCCCACAGCTGCAGCCCCGCAGGATGGCGGGGCCCTGCCCTTCGTCCTTGATGGAAAAATAGAGGAATCGAGCACCCCCTCCCAGTACCAACACCAGAACCCACACCCAGAGAGTCCGGGACAAACTACAACGCCGATGCCGTGTTCCTGCCCCAGTACATTCTCCATCCTTTCCGCTACACGCCTTACAATCAAGTCAAGGGAAAAAAATATGTTTCCCTGTATAATTTCCCTTTAGATTATTTTCTGTCTTAAAGCTACAAGCCCTTTGCCAACAGAGTCTTCTCTGAAAGGAATGACATTTTCCCAGTCGGAACTGCCGAAGGGGAAGGGAAACACTGATGTGCGGAGACTCCCGCACTTACCTGGCAGCCTAGCACCTCCCTGCCCCTCCCCGCCCCCTAGGGCACCCCCAGCCCTGGGGAGACTCAGACAGGGAATTTAGTGTCCTGACAAGGTTATGGCTCCTCCCTTCTGGGTTTAAGAGTTTGAATCTCTGCCTTAACAAGGAAAAGACAAGGGCATCCTAAACATAATAGCACACACACGAGCTTATCCAGTTTATAAAACACTTGCACTGGCATTAGCTCACGTCATCCTCATAACAGTCATGACGGATCATATGATAACCCCCTAATTTAAAGACGAGAAACTAGGGCTCAGGAAGAGGGAGCAGAGAGGAAACAAACCCAGGCCCCTGGCTGTGAGGGGGCACCCTTTACATCACTGGCCCTCCTCTGTGCGCTGTTCTCTCGCAGCTCAAACATGTCCATTTCAATGCTAAGGGACAAAAGGTTGCCAAAGGCAATGTGATGAGCATCTAACAGGCGCTGGGCTCAGCATGCTCCACACGGTCAGAACTCAATGTGAGAAGACCTGCCAACTACGGGCATCTTGGGGATGGGAGCCTCTTAGATGAATCAGAGCTGCTGAGGGCAGACCAGAATCCGTATGTTTTCATGATTTCAGGACCTCCGACTTGGCTCATTACAGAGGAGAAAAGTCATGGAACCGATGTGCACTTTTTCCATAGCTATTTATTTTCCAAGCCAGGAACACTCTGAGAGGGAAAAGGGATGCTGGTAATAATTATACCGAGGTGGCAGAGACTGTCCCAGTCAAACCAAGACATAGTCACCCTAACCAAGCCCTTACCGCCCCATTCCTTAAACTTCCACTTCAGGGTCTTGAAAGCAAGGTTTATGTCTTATACCTTTACATCCTGGGCATGGTGCCCTGCCCATAGAAGGTGCTCAATAAACCAACAATGGGTGAATGAACAGACACATCACTTCCCCAACAGCGCACTGCAAGCCGGTAGCAGAGCCAAGCTGACAACATGGTCTCACTGCAGCCTCCCAGGCCCTCGCCCCACCGACCAGGCTGGCCCTGGGACGGCGCCAGCAGCGCTCCCCAGGCGTGCGGTACTCACAAGCTTCTCTCGCTCCAGCTCCGAGCTGAACCTGGCCTGTAGTTCCACTTGCGTCTCGAGGCGTTTCTTTTCTTCTTCCGCTGCCCGAGATGCTGCTTCTTCCAGTTTCTACCCAATCGAAAGCCATCCACAGAAATGCATTTGGAGAGAGAAATGGTCACACTTAAACATGTGCGAGAATCCACACACTCTTGATGCTCCATAAATAAAGAACAAAAACTTTTGGATCCCCTGGACTTCCATTCCAGTAATTTTCCCAGCCAATGTACAAAACAAATTCGTTAAATCAATGACTACTGATAAGTCTGAACAGCATTTTGCAATGGAGTCACACTCATGTGCAAATGCATTCATGAGTTCGCGATCTACTTCTTGGGTTCTTACTGTAAGTGTTGTCATCTTACACATTATTCCTTAAAACTTACGAGCCCGACTTCCAGAGGGCGGCCTGAGGAGCTCCATATTCTCTCCCCCAGTGAAACAACAATTAGAAACAACCACTTAAGCCCGGCCTCGATGGCTCAGTAGTTGAGCCTTGACCTATGAACCAGGAGGTCATGGTTCAATTCCCAGTAGGGGCACATGCCTGGATTGGGGGCTCCATTCCCAGTGTAGGATGTACAGGAGGCAGCCGATAGATGTTTCTCTCTCATAATGGATTTTTCCATTTATCTCTCCCTCTCCCTTCGTCTCTGAAATCAATAAAAAAACATATTTTTTAAAAAAGAATGAGAAGAATATATGTTCATATTTTCTTATAAATACTAAATAAACCTAGAAGGATACACAAGAAATAAAAAATAATCGTTACCTTAGGCACGGGGTGGGAGCTAGACAAAGGGAGAAAAGAAGTGGGAGGAAATATTTTCACTAAATCTTTTTGTAATTTTTAATTTTGAACCATATAATTATATTACCTACACAAATGATTATATTTTTTAAAGAAACAACAGTAGGAAGGAAACATTATTTTGGGAGGAGGAATGAACAGACAGAACAAAATTCTCTTGATGATACTCCAATGGTAGATATACGTCATTACACGTGTCCAAACCACAGAATGTAGAACACGAAGAGTGAACCCTAATATAAACTATGGCTCTGGGTGATCATGAGTATCTGTGTAGTAGACTCATCAATTGTAACAAATGTACCCACTCTGGTGGGGGATGTTGAGCATGGGGGAAGCTATGCATACGCTGGGGCAGACGGCATATGGGAAATCTCTGTAACTTCCAGTTAATTTTATTGTGAACCTAAAACTGCCCTACAAAAATAAAGCCTTTTAAAAAAATTATTTAAGTAAAGTCTTTAAAGAAATCTATTAATTGATATTTTAAAAAGACAATACCAGGATTTCTTACAGCTTCTTCTCGATCAACTAAGGCTTAGCAAGTCATACAAAATTCACTAATATGTAGCCTAATTCCAGGCCAGGGAGAGAATTTTATTTCTTGATAAGAAAAAGAAAATTAG
>NW_006290441.1:2312619-2326462 GCF_000327345.1 Myotis davidii
AAGAAAATTAGAGATTGTTAAGGGATCTGTAACAATTTTTCAACACCTATCCATCAACTCCTAAATCAGTTGCTTAAATAATTCTATGAAACCTGGCCAGCGTGGCTCAATGGTTGAGCGTCAACTATAAACCAGGAGGTCAGGGGTTTGATTCCCGGTCAGGGCACATGTCCAGGTTGCGAGCTCAATCCCAAATAGGATTGAGCCGATCAATGATTCTCTCTCATCATTGATGTTTCTATCTATCTCTCACTCTCTGAAATCAATAACAATATAAATAAAAATAATTCTATGAAGCTATGTTATAAGAAAGCTGTCCAAGTGGCCTAGGCCCTGTCAACTCAGGCAGGCACGCACATAACAGAGCAGGAAGGGAGACCTACATGCTACTGGGAGACCAAGTTCAAAAGAATTTAAAAGAAACACCAGATGGATGAATCTCAAATGCATGACGCTAAGTGAAAGAACTCCTGAAAACACACATGCTGACTTATTCCATTTATATGAGAATTTGGAAAAGGCCAAAATACAGGAACAGACCGGTGGTTTCTAGGGGTTTGGGTGGGGGAGGGTCTGAATACAAGGAGCAGAGTGAGGAAACTCTTTGGGGCACTGGAGTTTGTCTGTGCTCTGTCTGTGGTAGTTACAGGAGTCTAGGCGTGTATAAAATTACTCATGAAACCAAACATAAACCACAAACTTGCTGCTTGCAAATTTCCTTTAAAGACAGGACACAAGAGCTTCTAACCTACTGGCAATATTCTATCTTAACTTGGTTGGTACTTTCAGAAACAGTCGCTGTATCTGCATACACATAGAGCATGCTCTCCTTTGTATGTATGACCCGTTTCGTAAGTTATAAAGGAGGGGCACCATGTCCAGATCCCCCCTCGTAACACCCACCGCACTCTGTGCACAGTGGGTGGAGGGAGCAGCAACCTCATGCTGCAGGTGCTCATCCGAGCCTGTGAAGGGAGTTTTTAAAGAAGACGTACTACAGCCCAAAGAGGCGAGATGCAGGAGTGATTTGGGAAGAAGAGCAGCAAGACCTTAAGAGCTGCTTTTAGAAAGTCGATGTGCTGGGTGGAACAGCTATTTCTAAGATTGCATGTCCACGTGGTTCTTAATGTTATAAAAGTATATTAAAAAATTCTTTGGGGAAAAAAAAAAATTCTTTGGGAGTCCACGAGGAGGAAGTCAGCATAAAGTGTGGTATTTCCATGGGTAGCAAAGAGAGAACCTCACCAGGAATGAGGGGCCTTATCCTGATACGGCTGTAATTAACCTAGTTATGGATAACCGGAAAGGAGCAAAGAGAAGGCCAAACATCATGGGCAGGTCATTTGTGCAGCTTTGCCAGGAAGCTGCAGCTTCACACTCCGCAGGGAGTCTCTGGTCTGGTCTATTCCCTGATAGACACAGGCCCAGTAAAGTTTGGATGAAACAGGGAGGGTGCTCTCCTGTCAGTCACACCTGGGGACAGATCATTGGCCAGAGTTGGCATGGCCACTGCAAGTGTGGGTAGATCTGAGACACTGAATCTCCTAAACAAAGAAGTCCACTCTCTTGCGCTCTTGCGCTCTTGGCCTCTGGCTCCCTCCGGATTCGTGTTGCAGGGGGAATCCTCTCTTGGCTCCCCTTGGAGCCCAGATGGCCCGTGGCCATGTGGACCTCACCCACAAAGGACTAAAGGACTACAACTAGCCTGATGCTGAACTGGACCGGCTGCCACATGCAACCAAAACTCTGGCCATTGGCTCTGATTTTAGCTCTACTGAGTCCCTCCTTCCAGGACCGGACTAAGGGAAATGGGACTTTGAAACCCAGAGATGTAATTCCATGCTAATAAAAGTCACTCATCTTCCTGTGCGAGTCTCAGAAAATTCTTTTTCTTGAGATGTTGTAAGGACTCCACCCAAAGCACTCAGCGGGGAAAGGACATCCCCCTTCCACCGATAACAATACTATAAGCAACCCCCACATCCCAGGACAAAGGTGCTGCAGAGGAGGACACACAGGTCTTTCGGCTCATGGCTCACACGTGCTCAGTGATTCAGGCAGACGGGCTCAACCCAGAGGTATCCCAGGTAAAGACCAGGGCCACACGCTGGGCACTCACCACCAACTCCCCACCCCCACCAAAACCATGACATAACCAAGGAACAAGATCGCCCAGTGACCGTCAACAACTACCATAGCTGTATGGCCTATGGTACTTGACCCGTAGCCCTGAGACGGGAGGAGAAGCTGACCCAGACTGACCACTGACTCTGAGCAGTAAGTAAAACCCACAATTCTACACTCAGGGTCTCCTAAGGTCCTCACGAGTGAAGATGAGAGCAAAGGGGAAAAATTGAAAAAGCAACTGACTCTCCCCAGGTCGCCAAAAGTGACCGTGACATCAGGGGAACAACATTTCTCAACCTTCTCTGACAAAATTCAAGTGTGCTTTCTTATAACTATGCTTCTCTGGTCAGTGCAATGTCCCTGCTCCCCGAGGCCCTCCTCCTTCCAGGCTGGGGAAACCAGGGTGTCCTGAGGGTGTAGATACACTTCCTGGGAACACGGTTCGCCAAAAAAACTCCCCAAAACTGCAGTAACCTGGTCTTAGTAAAATCAAAGCTCAGAAGTGAGGCAGCTGTGGCTCCTGCGATGCAAAGAGCCCTCCGGGCCCCGCCCAGCGTCCGCTCCGCTCTCCTCACCTTCCGCACGGTCTCCAGCTCCCGCTGCTTGTTCTCGTTGGCAGCCTGGAGCTCCTTCATCTGCCGCTCCAGCTCCTCCTGCTCAGCCAGCAGCTTCTTCCGGCGTTCCCTCCGACTCTGGCGGGCTTCTTTGTGCGGCGGGGGGCTGCCCAACTTCAGCAGGTGGATGGTAGAGTGAATGGCTGTGAAAGGTGCAGAGAGAACACGGGAAATGCCGGTTATTCTTTGTAACCCTAACATGCAAAGGCACAGTGGGAAGGAAGCCAGACGGACCTCCGTGTAGAGTCTGACTCGGCCACTGAGTATCGGTGTGACCTTGAGCAAGTCGCCAAGGTCACGCCGTGGCTTGAGCATCAGTTTCCTCATCTCTAAAATGAGAGCGATCATCTCTAAAGTCACTTTTAGTCCCAAAATTCCAAAATTATATATCTGTGCTTAAATAGATGCCTGATTCAGAAATACCACACACATTTGAAGAATTTATTTAAAACAACACTTTCAAATAAATAACACTTTCCACTCCCTTCCCCATACTTGTCAAAAGGCTATGATTTAGCCATAGTAAGGGCTGAGATTCAAAGTTCCGGTATCTGATTTGCTACCTGCTGTGTTGAGTTTGCCGGACATCTACGCCTTTTGAGACCGTCTCCCTATATACCTTACTCCTGAGATGTTAATAGTAGCCTCCATTTATTGAATCCTTACTATATGTATACCCTTTCCGTGCATTATCTAACTTTTATGTAAAACCTAATTTCTTTCCTGATGGTTTCACTTGTATAATTTTTTTTAATAGTTAATACTTTTGTTCAAATTCAAAAGCATGAAAGGACTTAGAGGAAGTCTCTCTCCTACTCCTATCCCCAAGTACCAGTTCCCCTCTCCTCCAGCAACCACTGCTAACAGTTCCTTGGGCATCTTTCCAGAAATAGATTAAGAATATACAAGTAAATATGTATATACATCCTCCGCCTCCTTTTGACACGAACAGTGGCATAGCACACTCTTCTGAGCCCTGGTTTTCTCATTTAATTTATCCTTGAGAGCTTTCATATCACTACACAAAGTATTGCACAGTACTCTACTGCATAGCTGTACCGTAATGTATTCAACCATTTCCCAATTAATGGACATTTAGGTTACTTGCAACGTATCGCAAGCATTTCTGCAAGGATGTATCATTTTAAATATGCGAATATAACTTCATTATTTAATTATCAACCTTTACAACAACCCTAGGGGGCAGTATTGTTACTGTTCCCATTCCACAGGAGAGGGAAGCAGCTACAGAATTCATAACTCAGCCTACACAACTCAGGAAAGACGATTCAAACCCAGCTGGGCTTGCCTCACACTCTTAAACCACATCAAGAAAGAGCACAACTTGCAATGCAATCTTTTTTCGCCTGACACTGAGAGTCCCTATGACTTCGACTACATTTAGTTTTAAATCCTAGCTCTAAAAATACTATTTCTCTCGGTATACCCCTCAGAAACCTGGCTTTTCCCCTGGATAATCAGCCACCCCGGAGGCAGCAGAAGACAGCCCAGACCTGACTAATGGTCACAAGGTCCAGACTAAGATAACATCTTGACCTAAGTTATGTTTCGGCTCCTGAGCCCTAAAGTGGAGAAGCCCAGCTACTTCCCCAAGAGCCCAGACAGAGGGACGCCTGAGCAGACCTCAGAACTGTCCTCTAGACCTGAAGAAATGATTCATTACCCTTACCTCACCTCCAACCTGTCAGCTCCCAGCCGGACCCGGAACCCCTACCCCTCAGTGTCTTGCGATTTTTGCCCTATATAATCTTAACCTATGTGCCACAGGGGAGTCGGGTTTTTAGCATTAGCTCCCCATCGCTGGATTGGTCACTTCAATATTAAACTATTCTTCTTTCTATTCTGCAAACTCCTGCGCCTGCATTTGTTCGGGCTAGTGCACACAGGCAGGTGGACTCAAAAAAAAAATTGGGGTCCCAGTAACATAACTAAGTCCAAGAATATCATATTCAGAAATCTCCCCATCATTTTAAAAAATCTAATATATAGTGTCTCATTCTTTGACGGTCACTTTAAAATTCTCCACAGTTGTTAAAAGGGGAAATTCCACACTCTTCAAATAGCAGGAGTGAATAACACTCAAAATGTCCAGTTTACAATTTTCCCGTAAGATGATTACAAAAATGAAATTGACTAAAAATTTGGAAACTGCTCTTGATTTGTTTTTCTTTAAGCTACCATGTCACACCAGTAATAACACAGACAAGAAGGGAACAAGGCCTCGGCATCTTTCATGAACTTCAAAAATAGAAAGTCAGAGCTTTCGAGAGACATCATGACCAATAGTAAAAGTCACCTTACCTTGAATCCACTCCTGCTTCTTCTTCTTATCTGAAGCACTGATCTCAAAGGTCTTATCAAGACACTTTATGAGAAAGAGGCATTTCTTTCCATCTTTGTCAGGCAAAGACTAAAACAAACAGAAAGCCACGTTAGTTCTTTTTTGTTGTTGTTTTTTCTGTTTGTTTTTTTACAGAGAGAGAGAAGGAGGGAGAAACATAGACTTCTGTTGTTCCACTTATGCATTCATTGGTTGCTTCTTGTATGTGCCTGACCTGGGATCCATCCCACAACCCTGGCACATCAGGCCAATGCTCTAACCAATGAACTACCTGGCCAAGGCTAAGATATTATTTTTAAGCTTTTAAATTAAATTCAATCTTAATTATTTATACATATCTGGCTGGAATTCAATGTTAATGAAAAATACCTCTGAATGCATATAGCTGATTCACTAATTCTATCCCCTGGGCAACTTTACTTATGGGAACAATGACTCCTGATCAGTATACCAAATCCTGACCAGGAGAACCACCATCTGATGGGGATGCCATGCTTTGGGCTTCCCTGGCACAGTGACTCGCACCTGAGCACGTCCTTTACAGGAGCCCTGGGAGGTACACCCACGGAACTACTACAAGTACTCACTCCTCTGAGCAATGAGGCTTCTAAGCCAGAGTGATTTCCACGCCTGCCAGAGGGGTGCACCCCTCTCCTCTCCTTACACCTAGATTAGTGCTGGAAAGCTGCGGTTCCTGACCCACATCCTTATAAGAAGACTGGTATGGCCTATTGTAATCTTTGTGATTTTCCATGTTTAGCTGAATCTAAAAAAAACCTTAATGGGCGTTGCACACCCTAGAACATTAATTCTATACCATTTCATCCATCAAAATACATTATCATTTATGAGTAAGATCGTAGGTATTCGAAATGGTCTTCAACAAAGACAGGCCTGGTAATAGTTCAGATATAAATACTTAAAAATGTATGTTCTTGAGGACTTCACTTCTTGACAGAACAGTTATGAATAAAATGTACTGAAAGTCACTGAAAGTATTCAAAGGTATTGCTCAAGAGAACCGTTTTATTCATTGCACTCAAAATGGCCCAGAGTTGCTGGTATGTTCATTATTTCAACTGATTTTTTTGCTTTATTTTCTTTTGATGATTCAGTTTTATTCAATAATGATTCCGTAAATGTACAAACGAACGCGATTCAATCCCTACCCTTTGTTCACGAGTATAAGATAGAAGACAGATTCACATTAGAAAAAATTCTGTCAGGTATCTTTAATTTTTATTGCAACTTTAGCCTATATTATGTTGGAAATTAAGTTTTAAGATTATTTTGAGGACCTGAAGTCTACAAGGAAGATAAGCTACTTGAACAGCAGGAGGCAGCACCGCAAAGAGGTAACAGCTCTTACCTCCACACAGCAGTTTTCATCCAAGACAATGTCTCCTTTCTTATCTTTCAGATCCTCACTCACATAATAAGAAATCATGTTGGGTTTTAGTACAAACCAGCGTTCAGTCCAGTTTTTCCGTTTATGGCCTTTTTTCATCATGTAACCCTATAAGAGATTAAATCTGACATAAATGCCTGTATCTCTCTTCCTTGATATTCCTAACTACTCCATTATCTGATAGATGGTTCTTGCTCTTTGTGGATCATGAACCCTTTGAGGATCTATGAAAGCCAGGGACACTATTCCTAGTCAAATTCACATAAGCACATGCAAACAAAAGCCTATGCAGAATTTTAGACACCTCTTTCCTCCCTGCAAAGCTAAATAGACAATAGACTTTTTAAAATATATATATTTGTATTGATTTCAGAGAAAAAAGGAGAGGGGGAGAGAGATAGAAACATCAATGATGAGAGAGAATCATCGATCAGCTGCCTCCTGCACACCCCCCACTGGGGATTCACCCTGCAACCCAGGCATGTGCCCTGACCAGGAATTGAACCATGACCTCCTGGTTCATAGATCAATGCTCAACCACTGAGCCATGCCGGCCAGGCAGATAGTAGACTTTAGAATCCCTGATGTTAATAGCATCGTAGTTTTTTTTTTAAATTCCATATATTTTAGGGATGCTTATTGAAATATTTATAAATATTGCCCTAGCTGGTTTGGCTTAGTGAATACAGCGTCGGCCTGCAGACTGAAGGGTCCCAGGTCCAATTCTGGTCAAGGGCACATTTATAAATTTTATAAAATGAAATATCTGAGATTTGTTTCAAGACAATACAGGAGAAGCAAAAGTAGGTAGTATAGGATTCACCATGTATTAGCGGTTGATGGGACTGGGTGGTGGATATATTGGAGTTCATTATACTATGCAGTCTATTTTGCTTCACACACACACACACACACACACACCCCAACAGTACTCTCAGTAAATCAAACCCTCAGTCCAATAAAAATGCTAAAAGGTGCTAACAGCCAGATATACTACTCAGCCAATCACCTTCTGACACCAACTTACCTTTCTACCTGACCTCACAGTATTCTGGAGGATGAACTCTGCTCCAGATGATCAAAGAAAGAAAGAAGCAATAGGTAACGATACTGGCTTCTACGTGTACCTTCTATGCATACTTGTAAGTCTGTACTTCCTCCCCATATATCAGCCTCAAAGGTATATAATTCAAACTTTTACTTCAACAAAATTACACCTGATTATAGCCTTTCAAGGCTGTTCAAGAATAGCTGGCATTTAAATATTAAATGTACAGGGGGCGGAGCAACAAAGGCAAAGGGAGTAAGAAGCACTAATTGGTAGTCACAAAATAAGCACAGAGATGTAAGGTAAAACAAAGGGAACAGCATTAACAATGCTGTAATTACTATGTGTGGTGCCAGGTGGGTAACGGAAATATCAGGAGGAACACTTTGTAAAATATATGATTGTCTAACCACTATGCTGTACAGAAACCAATACAAAATAATACTGAAAGTAAACTGTAATTTTTCTAATATTTTTAAGCTATCCCTCACTGAAATTCATCTGTAATTCTTATCCTGCCGTCCTGATGGGCTTAGTCCTCCTGCGCAGAGATCATGTCTTATATCTCCTCGAAGCTCCAAAAACCTATACAAATTAAGCCTCAACTACTGTTTATTGATGGGCTCCACTAGGGAAAAAGAGCAAGGATGACAATATTACCTACTGAGCAAAAAAAGGACCAAAGTAAGGAAATCACAAATTGGAGTTATTATTCAATATTATAATTCTAGAGGCCTGGTGCACAAATGGTGCATGGGTGGGGTCCAGCCGGCCCACCCTAATTGGGTGAGGGGTGATGATCAGGGATGGGCTGGGTCGGGGGAGGAGCTGCGGGTGGTTGGCCAGCCAGCCCCGCCCCCTAGTTAAACTCCTGGTGGAGGGGACAATATGCATATTAGCCTTTTACTATATAGGATAAGAAATTTGAAAGATCCACTAATAAATATATACATTCCATTTAACAAGCATTAATCTCCCCATATGATTACCAGTTGCTTTGCAGGTGCTGAGAAAATAAATATCATAATCTAATAAGACAAGTGCAATTTTGTTATGCAAAGGGGTTTTCTTCCAAAAATAAGCGCATTTTTCTGATTTTATAAAAATAATATATAACCATATACATAAATTCATGTATGTTGCTAAGTCCAACAGTAAGAAAGGAATCAAGAAGAAAATAAAGTTCGCAGAACTTCCACAATCTAGAGGTGATCACTCCAACACTCTGCTGATCACCCTTCCAGACCGCTCTGTGCCCACACCTCACACCGCGAAAGGAACTACAAGGCTGCTGCTCACCAACACGCCGTGGGGACCTTTCAGATGGACAGGCGTGGAGGTACCCATGACATGAGAGTCCTTTAAAAATCACTTGCGAATGTGATCATTTAAACAGTTCTTTCAAAATAGCAGCTCCGCCCGGCCGCAGTGGCTCAGTGGTTGAGCGTCAACCTAGGAACCAGGAGGTCAGTTTCATTCCCGGTCAGGGCATATGCCCGGGCTGGGGGCTCAATCCCCAATCAGGCAGAAGGTAGCTGATCAATGATTCTCCCTCATCATTAAGATTTCTTTCTCTCTCTCTCTCTCTCGCTCTCTCTCTCTCTCTCTCTCTCTTTCTCTCTCTCTCTCTCTCTCTCTCTCCTCCCTTCCTCTCTGAATCAATAAAAATATATATTTTTTAAAAATAGCAACTCCAATGCTTAACCATACTTCAGAAATGCACCTGTAATTCTGCAAAAGGAAAGCCTGAGAAAATAAGAGACTTTGTTCAGCTCTAAATCCGTGTAAAAGTATAAGTGACTTATACTCATCTTTGTGATGAAAATTTGTCTGAGTTCAAACATGTCAAACTCCAAAGGTGAGAAGAAACACGGTGTTACAGGAGTCTTACCTGTTTCAACACATCTAGTATCAGCTCATTGAAGACCTCACTGATGGCCATGGACACCGTCTGCCGGTCCATGCCTTTGCTGAACTGCCCGGTTCCAACGAGCTCAATCAGCTCCCACACCGAGAGGCCGTCCTTCCCGTCGTCGAAGTTGACTTTATAATCTTCAAATTGCTCTTGCTGCCAAACTCCTCCCATCGCGTCTGTCAGTTTCTTAAGCAGGTATTCAATCTACAGAGAGAATTCAGAAGGCATTATTTACTAGTAAAAAAATAACCTTTTAACTTAGGTACATATCTACGTTATGTACACTGATAAGGTCCATTTAAGAAACATTCTTTAACAATTCCAACAGCGGATCATGACTCTGTCAGGGAGAAGGGTGTGGACAAATGCCACTGATTCTACATTGACCAAGAATAAGTCAAGGAAGCAAACCCTGGTGACCCTCTGGTCGTGTATTTGCATACGTTTCCAAAGCAAACTGCACACATACACTGCCATACACAAACTAATTAATGTGATCTGATTACTCTCTCTTGGATAAATATTTTAATACATCAGAATATTCATTTGTTTTTAAAAAAAAGAATATTCATCTTTTTCTAATATGTAAGCACCCAGTTAAATCAGCATCTCAAAGCAAAATGTACAAGTTACTCCCCAATTTACACATTTTCCATATAAGGCAGTTATTTTAAATTCATGCTGCCTCCTCCCGTTAGGAACGCTGACAATGTTGTAAACAATGCAGACTTTCTAGCTTGGCCTGGAAGAGCTTTTCAAACCCTGAAACACTGAGTCGTCTCCACCTGCCAAATGGCTTCCTTTCTAGTACTGATTTTGGTTGGGGCAGTACCATTCACCATGGCAGGATCCTTATTCCCTACGGCCTTACATCAAATCGGCGACAAAATCCCACGGTGTTTACCCCCCTGGATAGGTGGTT
This sequence comes from Myotis davidii, assembly GCF_000327345.1. Lineage (NCBI taxonomy): Eukaryota > Metazoa > Chordata > Mammalia > Chiroptera > Vespertilionidae > Myotis > Myotis davidii. The sequence goes on from NW_006290441.1 coordinate 2,323,016, forward strand.
TTCAAACTGGAGGTTATGACTCAATATGAAATCAACTTAGTGGGCAGTAAGTAGCATTTTCTTTAAGGAAATGAAAAAATATTTCAGTTTATCCACAATGAAGACAAATGTTTTGAGTGACAAGTCTTGCTTGGTGTGTGCATGTATCTGTGTGTGCTGGGTCATGAAATAAATGTTTATCTTCCTGTAGGTCGCAGTCAAAAGGGATTGAAAAACTGTCCAAGGCAGTTCTCAACTCCGTCTCCTCCTACCCCATCTGCCTCGGTTCCGGCCTCCCATTGGTACCCGGCCTCCAGCACCGCCCCCGGTACCTGTATTCTGCCAGAGAGATTTTTCTAAAACCAACCTGAGCCTGTGACTCTTGTCTTTAAACCCTGCTTCACAGATAAAGGCCAACTCCTCTGCATCCCCGGTGGCCCTCGCCCTGCCTGCTGTCTCGCTCAGGACACATCTACACTCCCCAGTGCTACCAACACCCCTTGGCAGGGGCCCCACTTGTTCTTTGAAGGACTGGGTAGTAAATCTTTCAAGCTTTGTGCATCTCCGTTTATTTTCTACTTTGTTTTGGGGGTTTTGGGGGTGTGTGTTTTTTTAACAACCCTTTGAAAACCGTAAAAACGATGCCTAGCACATAGACAATATGAAGCAGACCATGGGCTGGCTTCAGTCAGCGAGCCATAGTTTGCCAATACCTGCCGTAGATTATAAGTAGCTGACCCACATGACACACTTGCTTATGCTCCAATGCCTTCCCCACGCTACTCTGTCTAGAATACCTTCACCCATTTCTCTACCTAACAGATATTAATTCACGTCCTACATCGTCTAAGATATTCCCACCCAAAATGAGATGTGTGGACCAGCAGCAGCAGCACTTAGAAACCTATTAAAATTAAGTGCCTCGCCAAAACGGGTTTGGCTCAGTGGATAGAGCGTCGGCCTGCGGACTGAGTGGTCCCAGGTTCGTTTCCGGTCAAGGGCATGTACCTGGGTTGCGGGCACATCCCCAGTGGGAGATGTGCTGGAGGCAGCTGATCGATGTTTCTCTCTCATCGATGTTTCTAACTCTCTATCTCTCTCCCCTTCCTCTCTGTAAAAAAAATCAATAAAATATATTTTTTAAAAAAAATTAAGTGTCTCAGATCCCACGAAAAACCCAAAAGCCAGAATCTGCCTTTGAACAAGTGCCCTAGGAACTCAAAGGCACACCAAAGTCTGAGAAGCAAACCTGCTCTGACAACCCTAACCCGGGCAGGTGTTTGTCTATGCTGCTGCATTTAGCAGACTGAATTAAAATGATCTTTTTACTAACTGGCTTACCCACTGTTTTATGAATTCCATACAGGAGGGACCATGTCCCACTCATCTTTGAATCCCCAGAACTCAGTATGGTACTTAGAACGTAGTAGAGCTCAATTAATGTTAGTTAAACTGAAATAAATTAAGCTAAGCCGCAATTTCCTCATGAAATGAATGAATATAATAACACTCATCAGCCCAGCCAGCGTGGCTCAGTGGTTGAGTTTTGACCTATGAGCCAGGAGGTCAAAGTTGGATTCCTGGTCAGGGCACGTGCCCAGGTTGCAGGCTCGATCCTCAATAGGATCAGGAGGCAGCCAATCAATGATTCTCTCTCATCATTGATGTTTCAATCTCTCTCTCCCTCTTCCTTCCTCTCTGAAATCAATAAAAAATATATATATTTTAAAAAATAAAATAACATTCATCACACATAACTAAATGGAGATAAAATGAAACAAATACAGACATTTTGCACAGTGCCAGGCATACTAGGTACCCTATCAATGTTAATTCCCTTCGGCATTGAGTGGACTATTGTACCACCATTTAAAATAACTTTCAAGAAAGCACTTATAGCCCTGGCTGGTTTGGCTCTGTGGATAGAGCGTCGGCCTGGGGACTGAAGGGTCCCCGGTTCGATTTCGGTCAAGGCCACATGCCTGGGTTGTGGAGTCAATCCCCAGTAGGGGTGTGCAGGAGGCAGCTGATCAATGATTCTCATCATTGATGTTTCAATCTCTCTCTCCCTTTCCCTTCTTCTCTGAAATCAATAAAAATATATTTTTTTAAAAAAAGAAAGCATTTATGAAAGTACATAAAGTGAAGAAGAATGCAAAATTAAATTTACCTATGATTTATACTCCATAAAGATTATGTAAAAATTTTGACAAATACTAGTACAAAACATAGAAACAGCAAGTCTGTTACAGGTAGGATTGTGAATTATTTTTTTCTTTGTCTTCTTTTTTTTAAAATATATATATTCTATTGATTTCAGAGAGGAAGGGAGAAGGAAAGAGATGGAAATGTCAATGATGAGAGAGGATCATTGATTGGCTGCCTTCTGCCTGCCCTCTACCGGGGATCAAGCTCACAACCCCAGGCATGTGCCCTTGACTGGAATTGAAACCAGGATCCTTCAGTCTGCATGCCAGTGCTCTATCCACTGAGCCAAACCAGCTAGGGCTTTCTTTCTCTTCTTAACACTTCCATTAACTTGGTTAAAACATTGTTTGTGAAATAAACTTTAACAAAAAAAATTGAAAAAACATATTTGCAAAGAAATGTACATTCATGAAATATCACAAAGTAAAAAAAAGATCATGAGTTCTACGATTTAATTTGATAAGATTGTAAAAATCCTCTAGTATGGAGATTACTTAATCCCTTAAATCTAACATATGTTTACTTGTTGGAGAAAAACACATTCAGGTCTTTCCTTCACTTGTTGGAGATCTATCATCTACTATTAAGCTTATCAGAGATTATTTTCTTGGCTCTTCAACATAAGTAGCAGGGATTGTCAGCGGAAGAGAGAAAAAGGACATATTAAGAGGAAGACAAAGGAAGAGGGAAGGAAAGAATGAGACAAAAGAGAAGAGAGAGAAAATATAAAGGCAAGAAGAGACTGAAGAAAGACAAAGGAAAGAAAGAAAGAACATTAAAATAAATAACTGCCCATGGTAAACTAACTGAGAGGCATTAACAGGTACAGAAATGCAATCGCTCCAAGGCAGCAAAATGAAGGGCCCATGCTGCCTGATCACAACTTGGGGTAAGTGTAGTAACGGCACAACTAGAAGTTTTAGTAGGAAGCCTCGGTCAATATATGCATATGGCCACAAGCATGAGGAAAAGTGGGCGTGGCAAAGAGGTGCATCCAACTGACCATTTGTGTCTGTGGACACCCAGCCTCAGCTCTGCCTCACCTGCCCCTAGTGAATGAACCCGAGCCTCATAGTCGGAGCTTTAGTTCTTCTTGCCTATTGGACGACCTTTTATAATGTTTGTAACCCAGAAAGGACCTATTACGAGCAAACCTTTCTGAAGGTGACCTCCCAAACCTTTCTGAGTTGGACATCAGCACCAGCATCTGCTCAGCATTGCCAGTAACTGTGCCAGACAACCAATTAGATTCATTTCCTG